>NC_080051.1:17685958-17985958 GCF_026212465.1 Amaranthus tricolor | reverse complement strand
TACTTTTCCATAACTAATCTCACAACAATGTGTGAAATCTAAAATCGACATAATTTAATGTTTGGCCAATTAAAAAATTAAATTTTGAATTGATTTAATTTCATAAGTATTTTGAAAATTAGTTAAAGTTAAGAATTTGCAAATAACTACCAAAAGTTTTTTGTTCTTTAATTTTGAACCCAACAAATTATTCATCCATCTATCTTTAAATATAAATTTTATTTTTCCTTTTGTTTTGATCAAATGTCCGTTATATTTTTTTGAGATTATTCACTAATCAATACTCTTAGATTGTATTTTATTCTCAATTTATAAGTTATAGTCAAGTGAGATCTTTTTTGATTGGTATCAATATAAATTTTATTGATATCGACTTTTTAAATTTTTTTTAACCAAGCATTATTATATAGATATATAAGATTGAAATGGTGCATGTATTGGTTATATTGAATTAAGCTTGTTGCCTTATAGAACTTTACTACGTCCTTTGTTGTTTCCTATTGACCTTTTCATAAGGATTATTTACAAAAATTAAGAAAAAAATGAGTCTTTTAAATGATTGATAGATTATTATATTAAATAATTAAGTTAATGTAGAAAACGTGGATACCATAATAATTAAAAAGTCATTAAAAGAAAGTTAGTGAAAATATATGAAGACCATAAATATTGAAAAGTATTTAAATAAATTTAATTTGAAATATGTAATGACCATAAGTAATATAAAATTAGTGGAAAATATATGGACACCATAAGAATAAAATATTATAATTAAGATGAACAAGGTTAATTATGTCAAAAATTTGTGATATAAATATACAGATATTTTATAAGAAATAACAAATAAAACGATCCAAAATAATAAATGGATTCAATAAGATCAGAGGGAGTATTTCCTTAGTAGAGAATGTATAGAGTAGAGTACAAATTAAACATATCAATTTATTGAGTTTTAATTCTCTTTAATTCAAATAATGCAGACGTCTTGAAGAGTTTAATCGACAACGCTGGAAATTTATTCAAGCATAGTTTTGATGATGAAGGTAGAAATCCCATGTCTTATGCAATAGTTATTGGTTATATTGAGGGGGTTCGACTATTACTTGATAATTTTCCAGCATTAGAATTTAAACGTGACCAAGATGAGAAAGGATCCTTTCCCATTCACCACGCAGCCAAAAGTGGTCATATTAAAATCATTAAAATGCTTAATCTAAGCATATGTTTGCTAAATAATAAGCAACAAAACATTCTCCATGTGGCTGCCGAAGCTGGAAATTTTAATGTGGTAAATTATTTATTAAAAAGACAAGATTGTTTTGAAGAGCTACTTAATACTGGAGATACAGATGGTAACACTCCGTTACATTTGGCTGCCAAAGGTTTTTGGACAAACACTATGCTATGCTTGATGTGGAAAACACAAATCGACTGCAATTCAATAAACAAAGAATTGCGCACAGCTAGAGATGAATTTAAAATGAGTTTGCAGTATTCGACTGCAGATGAAGCATTACAAGTGCAGGTAAGACAAGCCCTTCTAAGAAAAACGTTCATGTTTTGTCTATGTTTATGTGGCAAATTCAGTCTTTTTTTAGTTTAAGAAAGTCAAAATTAGAACATCAAATCAAATCTGGATCTAAAAAATAATTGGCGTAGGATCCAAACCCGGACCCTTACAATTATTGAATTGTCTTACACTATTTTGTGACTTTTGTCGAATAATCTGTCTTCTACACCGCCCTAATACCCCATTTATATATATATATATATATATATATATATATATATATATATATATATATATATATATATATATATATATATATATATATGCTAATTAGTATTAAATTGTCTTATATTCTTACTATTTTGTGACTTTTCTATTTATATATATTTATATATTTAGTATTAAATATTTGTAAAATACGCTAATGACTTACAAAAGGTTCAAATGTGACAAATCAAAGAGATTTTTTTAGACCTATGAAGGACCCAAAACCAATCAGATTCAGAGGGTCTAGGTCTGACTTTGAAAATTAAGGGATCTTTAAGATCCGAATCCAGGTCTGAATTCATAAAAATTAAAAAGGTCCGGGTTCGAGTGCAGCCAGACCCGTCCCATAACCATCCCTAATTCATTAATAATTAGGGTGGAACGAATTACACAATTATTATTTAATCTCCGATTTGGATTACATTTCTTAAAAGCAAATAATTAGTTAAATTAATAAACAAATACCAACCAATATTTAAGGTCTTTTATTTAAAGTAATCTATGCGGTCGGGTAATTCCACATGACCTGAACCGCCCTAGTTCGGGTGTCACTAATCACAATAAATATTACTATATGGAAAAACTAACTAATTAATGTATTTACTTGGAATATTTGCCCCTAACAATGCTCAATGGGAAATAATTTTTACTCTGGATAAGTTTTTCATGGTACCATTCACATAAAACGATTTTTTTTAAAGTCAATTAGACCGAATTGCTACCTGAGATAGTGTTTAGTATAATTACCAAAATACCATCGCATGTAGCATTTTGGTCATCTGGAAGAATTTTTTTAGTTTATATACTTTTGTTAATAATAAAACCGCCATCCAATATGGCGGTCTGGTCGACAAGCAACTTTTTGAAAAATGTTTTTTTTGTTAATGCTAAATCGTCGTTGTAGGCTTATGTGATTTGCATAAGTTTTTGTACAACTAAAGTCCCATTAATGTTTGTCCAACTTCAATCATCTCATTTTCTTCATAAAATTCATTCCAATGCATTATTATTGGGAGATGTGGTATTAGGTGGTAATGGAAATTTATAAATAAAAAAAAACTTTTTTGTGATCAAAGTTTCATTATCATGGAATTGATGTGAATCTTTTGATGAAAGTTTACACTATAAACGATTCTTATTACCACCAATTAATACCACTAACCAAACGGACGGTAAGTATAAAATAGATGTTTTAATTAATTTTATTGGACTTTAACTTATTAGTTCTGAACTAGTTTGGAACTATCTCATGATTAGACTGTATTAATGAGAATTGAGTTTGTGCGATTGTAAGCTAAGAGATTAATTGAATTGATGATAATTACAGTTCAATTTCGTGGAAACGTTATTTCGGATAAAAGGCGGTCTAATAAGATATAATTTCCGAGGAAAAGGAGGTAAAGAATGCAATGGAAATGAGGTAAAAAAAGAGGAGGGGAAGCAGGCAAATGTGAAGACTCCATCCTGGAGTGAAAGTTCGAGTGTCAACATTCTTTTAGTGGTAGCGACGCTCATAGTGAGTGTGACTTATACCACCACATTCAACCCTCCTGGTGGTTACAACCAAAACACTGGCTTACCGTCTTTGATTTCTTCCAAAGTTTTTCGTTCCTTTATGATTCTGAATTATGGTGCGTATTTATATGCACTTTTATCCGCTATGCTGCTCATTGTGACCCCGATACCGTTGTTCTCTGGTTATGTCAAGTGGCTGAAAGGCAGCTCCATATTTTTTATTTTCTGCGGCCTCGCACAAATAAGTTTCGGATACACAAGGGGCTTCACTTTGATTACAACACACTCATCTGATAAGGCAAAGTCAGCTCTATCTAAAAGTGACACTTTTACGTTCGGCTTCCTAAGCGTGGCTATGGTCCCGATTTTGCTCCCGATTTTGCTCCCGATTTTGCTCCCGATTTTGATTAAAAAATATGTTGCATGTATAAAAATGCATGTGAAACTTAGATACAAATATTAATTCACACTTGAATAAGTATGGTCTAGCAATATGTGGGGAAATATTATTTACACTCAATAAATATGGCTAATATGTAACATTACGCAATTATTTAACGTCAATAAAATAATTTAAATTATTTTAAAAATGATTTTTAATATAAAGGTTATCAAATATTTGTATTAGCTAGTTATTATGATAAACTTTTAATAGCATTATTGTAAGATTGATTTGGATATTGTAACATGATGATTCTGATTGAATGAATGATCTTTTTATTTTTTCCATTTAATTTTCTTTGCAGGTATTGTTCTGTGCTTCCTTTGTTTGATGTGGTGCTGTGTATGTTTGTTGTGGTGCTGTGGTGTTGTGTATGAATGAATGAATGAATGATGTACTGAGTTGTTGAACATTGCTGTGGTGCTGTGTGTGAATTGATTTGCCAAAATTTGCTGTGTGTTTGCTGGTGAACTGATGAACTGATGTGGTTGATGATCTGTTGAACATTGAATACTAAACATGGCTCTCTTCAATTATTGAACATTGCTACATACTTTAATGTTCAACATCAACATCAACATTGTTGCATACTAAAATGATCAGTTCTGTTGGTGATGTGTTTGATGATCAGTTCAAAATCATCCTCAAACACAATTCAAACACATTTGCACCACAAGATCAGTTCATTGCTGTTTCAAACACCTTGTTGCACAACATCAACATCAACACCTTGTTTCAAACACATTTTCTGATTATGGCCAATATTGATTCAATTTGTTGATGCACACACATTCTTGATTCAAACACACATTGCTAATGATAAACTTAAATTACTGAACTGATCATTTCAACTTCTATTCAATATTCAATTTTAGTTGAATTACTGATTACTTCAATACATGCTGCACAAACAATCAGTTCAACTTCAAACACACAGTTGCTGCAACAGAAATCAACTTAAATCCACATGATCAGTTCAATTACTATTCAATTACTATTCAATCAACTTAAACAATCAGTTCAATTACACATTGCTGCACATATTTTCTGCATACTCATCTTCTGCATACTGATTCAAAGCACAAAAAGTACTGATTCAAAGCACACTTTGATACTCAGCTTCACTGATACTCTGTATACTCATCTTCAAAATGTGAACTGATTCAAAGCACTTCAGGGTACAGGGTACAGCAACATTACTGATTCACACATATATGCCTACTGATTCAAGATAGTGCAAATAATTCAATTACTGATTGCAAGGAACATTACATTAAGTTCAACTGGGTACAGCAATATTAGAGCAACAGTACATTCTGAGTATACATACTTCATTTGCTAAAAAACATTTAATTAAGCTCAACATTACAGGGTACATCCCAGACATAATTCAACATAGTACAAGTCTATATTTGACTATTTTGATCCATTATACATGAAGTAGATGCAGCGTTTTGCGTTTGTTGTTGACCACTGGAGCTAGGCACATCATTGGTTGTAGATTGTTGAGTAGAAGAAGATCCCATTTTAGGCCTTCCACCTTTTGACTTGGTCTTTGTTGGTGGTGGTGGTTTAGGTTGATTTTTGCAGCCCTTTTTGTAGTGACCAACTTCACCGCAATTACCACATCTCCTTTGCTTGAATTCTGTAATAGCCTTCTTTCCTCCTTTACCTTCACCAACTTCCTTCTTTCTTTTCCTCTTGTTAGGCCTTCCAGGCATCTTTCTATATGGTGGAGGAAGTGGTTTGGCTAAAGTGGTTGTTGGCCACATTTTGTGTCCTGGCATACCATAAAACTTTGGACTATACGTTTTTCGATACGTTTCTATGAGATACGCCTCGTGGACAAAGTCTTTGGCATCTAATTTTCTAAGCACAATACAAGCAACGGCATGTTTGCAAGGAATTCCTATAAGCTGCCAACTTCCACAATGGCAAGTTCTATTGGCCAAGTTTACAACGTAACAGTCTTCAATATCATCCACCTCAAACTCATAAACATCCACTGGGATTACCCTTAAAACATATATTTCTTTTGCATTTTTTTCAATAATTTTAGTGATAGCTGGCATCAACTCACCTTGAAAGTTACTCAACCCTTCCCTTTTGGTTGCGCTTCGTTGCATTACATATCTCCTAATCCACTCCATTAGGGAAATTATAGGCTTCGCCCTTGCTTCTACTAACACATTGTTGAATGCCTCACAAATATTGTTCAATAACATCCCAGACTTACTCCTACTACAAAAAGCATGCCTAGACCAATGTTTTGCAGGAATAGCAGCTAGATATGCATATGCGTCAATAGAAATATTCTTTATTACATTCATTTCTCTATCAAAATGATTCTGTAACGAAAATTGTTACTAATTAGTTTGACATTAAATTCATTTATGTATCTAAAAGATTCTATAAACATAAATGATTCCATACCTTGTTGTAGGCTCTGGCTGCACTCCAAAAGTGTTGTTTGAACAACTCTCCAGGGAACTTGATCTTGAAGTTCGCCCATATATGCCTACAGCAGAACCTAATTTCGCATTCAGGAACCACTGAGTTCAAAGCTTCGACCAAACCCTGCATTTTACACAAGTTTTTTTAGGGTAAATTCATTAGTTACATTTGAAACAAGAAATGTATTAACAAGAAATTACCTTTTGCCTATCGCTCATGAAGGTGAAAGCTTCACCTTTTGCTTCAACCCAACTACTCGATGCAGTTACCGACCTAAGGTCTTCCACCAGAAGATTTAGAAACCATATCCATGTTTCTACATTTTCAGTTTCAACCACAGCCCATGCAATGGGAAAGATATTATTGTTTCCATCTTTACCAACAGCAGTCAACAAAACCCCAGGGAATTTTCCCTTCAGATGTGCCCCATCAACACCTATAATAGGCCTACAGCCAGCTACAAACCCCTCCTTACACGCTGTCAAGCATATATACATCCTTTGGAACAAAGGTGGGGGTGTGTCTATTCCAATGCATTTAACGATTGCTGTGCTTCCTGGATTAAACGTCCTTATTGCTTCCGCATAATCCCAAACCCTGCTATACTCTTCACTAGCATCACCATATAGCATTTTCATTGCAATTCTTTTAGCCATGTAACACTTAGAATACTTCACTTCACAACCTAACTCTCTATTAACCCGTTTCTTAAATGCCTTTAATTCCCAGGTTGGATTGTCCCTCCAATCATCTATGTATTTCTCAGCTAAATACAAAGCAGTGACTTTCTTATTTTGGTGTTGGTGACCACATGTGTGGTTTGGAAAATAACTCCTTATTTGAACTGTCTCCTCATCTTTCAATTTCACGGCATGAACCTTAAAATAACACTTCTTCTCCTTCCCACAAACACAGTTCACAATTCTACCTTTCAATTTCATGCAATCACATCTGTTGTAGCAATACACACTGATCCTATTTGTACCATTATGCAGGTAATAATAATTGTAACCACATTCAATAGCATGGTACCTTAGTGCTTTTCTAAACACATATGTCGAAGGAAACTTAAGCCCTAAAGACAAATTAATCTTACCCTTGAAATCAATCTCAGGGTTGAATGTAGGATAGCTGCATATACCTTCCTCATCATCAATCAAGGCACTCAAATCATAATCATCAGACTGCGGTTCATCATCATTAAAGTACATGTCTGTGTTGTTTTTCTCATCAACCTCCTTATCTAATATCAACCTAACTTCCTCATCGTCTATAAACACATCATCAAGACCATAAACTACATTTTCCGCAAACAAATCAGAATCATTCTCATATTCATCTTCATTAACACATGTATAATCATCATCACTACTACTATCCTCAACCTCATCAGCATTACCATCTACATTTGCTAAAAACAGCTCAGAACTTTCAATCAAGACATCATCTACCCTTACATTACCCACCTCAGTTGACAACTCACACTGCTTCTTTTTCGAATCAATGGCTTTTTTACGGATTGTCAATTTCTTCATCTTAGCTAATTTTTACGGATTGATATAGCTAATTTTAAGAACCCTAATATAGTATTCAGATACAACAACAATCAAATTACAAATTAAAAGATATGAAACAACAAATTCAAATACAAAAAACGCTGCAGGAGGAAGCAAATCTAAAAACGAAAAAATTTAAAATTATAACTAAGATGCAACAAAGAAGTACAAAACCATAATTAATTAGTAGTACATACCGGATTTGCTTAGAAATTCCAATGAACTTGATCTTACGAGCTGGATGGGAGCGAATTGAGAAGGTGAAAGCTTCAGGAATTACGAGCTGGAAGAATGGCTGCGAATTTGGGAGAAAGGAGATTTAGGTTAATGAAGGTGACACGTGACTGGCACGTGCTGGTCAACGTCAAAATTAGCGGTCAAAGGCCTAATTCCGTTACAAGGTACTCTTTTGCAAAATAATGTATTATGTAAGGTAGTTTTTTGCAAAATTTTTTAGTTAAGGTAGTTATTTGCAAATTTGGGTTTATGTTAGGTAGTTTTTTAACATTTTGCCATATATATATATATATATATATATATATATATATATATATATATATATATATATATATATATATATATATATATATATATATTTATATATATATATATATATATATAGTCAAGTTCCAGTGAGAACCAAACTTATATAAAAACGGTGAGAACTAATATGTCTGATAAAAACGTGTTACTTTATAATACAAAGTAACATGTTTTTTCCGAAAAGTAACACATTTTTGCAAGGTTTTTCAGAATATTGTTTTTAACTAAAGTAATACTTCTTTACCTAAAAATATCATTTTTAAAGGAAAAAAACATTTTTTTGCCAAAAAGTAACACCTTTTTAGTACAAAAGTAACACTTTTAATTAGGCAGATTAGTTCTCACGGTTCTCATGTAAGGATGGTTCTCACTTAAACTTTTTCATATATATATATATATATATGAGGAAGTTCAAGTGAGAACCATTTTTATATGAAAATTGTGAGAATCAATCTGCCTAACAAAAATGTGTTACTTTTGTACTAAAAAGGTGTTACTTTTAAAAAATATTAAAACATAGGAAAATATTAAAGAGTACTTTTGTTAATAAACCGAACACGACTAAGAACTACACAACTTAAAAAAAGTGTTATTAAATAAACTAAGTAAAACCAATGGTAGCCACTTAATATGCAAATCGTTGATACCAATTCGAGGTGCCTATCTTAGAGTGATTAACTCAACAAACAAACATTATTTGGTTTATCAGGATCCCAAAAATCCATTGGTTAGTGCATATACACTATTTTATTTAAGTTTCCATTTAAGAATGCAATTTTTTTTGTTAAACATCCTGTTCATTTTAAATTTTTGCAACATTTACTTCATGTGTAGCGTTTGTGTAACCGCCTCGAATTATGAAGGCAAACACTAATTGGAATTAGTATTAATCAAGCGAAAGCCTACTTTTGCCAACAGAATTAAGGGGTTACTTAAAGGTTAATCAATATCCAAGTAAAATACTTGAACAAAAACAAAGCATTATAACAGAAGTCTTAACTATCCACAATAAAGGAAAATTACAACCAAATCGAAATAAGTCCAAAGTTCAAATTACATCTTTAAAATATCCCAAACCTAAACAACTGATAATAGTCTCTCAAATACAACAAAGAGATCTAAACAAAAGGGAGTCATGCTCCCAACTCGGGCCATCTTCCGCTCACATATCAATTTTTCGTCGAGGTGCCATGGGGGTTTACTCTAAAAACAAAACCATCAGAAAACATACAAAGCATAGTATCAGCAAAAAGGCTTAGTATAAACACACTAGTGACCGTCAAACAAGTTATTAAAACCTTTTGATGTGAGTAAATTCATTTGAAAGATGTTTTTTCATTTGATGAATCACATATCATTCAAACTTAATTCAATGGTTTTATAGTAATTTCAAATTTTTATTTTTCATCATAAAGCATAAGATCTCAATGGATCCAAATCAATTTCAGACTCATATCATTAGTTCTACATGGGTACTTTGTGAGTCATCCTGTGACTCGTTGGCCTACCGTCTGCGACATGTTCGGCAACTGTAACACAATGGTATTGTGAACATTACGCGCTCCGTATTGGTGAGTCGTTTAATCATGCACTCAACATTTGTTGTGGCATATGTACCCGCCATTTAGGCTAAAACATTTTTGTGTATAATATATATCTTGTAATTTCAATATTATTTGAAAAGTCAAAAATATCAACTTTTTCCATATGATAAACATATTTTATTTGCAACATAGTAAAATATACTTTATTTGCAACATAGCAAAATCAAATCATAATCTTTTCCATATGGGTAAAACATACTTTAGCATAATTATATCATCAAACATAACCTTTGTATTATATTAGGGCATCACTTACATGTAAGAAAATGCATCATTTTAAAGAATAGTTAAAATATAATACGATTTTCCAAGGAAACCACTAAATGTTTTGTTTCAATACTTCTTTGGTAAAGTAAATATACCTTAAAAGAGTTTTGAATAATTGATTTACAAAATAGATATTAAATCTCCAACAAGGCCCAAATTAATAATTAAGTCACTATAATAACTTATTTATAATAAATTTAAGGTTGCCCAATCAGATTATAATTGGTTATACCAATTTATAATGATTTTACGTTTATTTTCAACAATTTAAGTATTTATTGTTATTTAAATGATGTCTTAAATCCGTAAAATTAAAAATCTAAGTTAAACTTATTTTATACTACAAGGCAGTAAGTTATTGATATAACTATAACTTTTTCATATAGATCTAGTATTACTCAAATTAAATTATCAATATTACAACTTTTAATAAATAAACAATTTCTATTAATTTGATAAATTAATCAATAATTAATAATTTATTTTATAAAATTATACCAAAGTTTCAAAAGTCATATAACATGTTTATTAGGCCATTTAAACTTATAAAAGTCTGTATGGTCTTTTATTATTTTATATAGGAATTTTATCGATAAATAAAATAAAATAGGTTCAAAATTATTTGAGTCCGAATTAAATAATATAAAAATTCTATGGTGTTCCAGGTAAGTATTTTCAGGGGTATAAAATTTTAAATAACTATTAAAAGAAATTAGGCGTAAAAAATGACAAATAAAATCTCATTAATAATGCGACTGCTTCAATTTGTATTTTCATTTTCATTTTGATCAATCTAAGCCATAGCCTGATACTGTCAATACTGAAGAAGCAGAATCATTTATCCGCAAAAGGGAGATTGAACTATGAGGTTGATTTTCCCTTCGACAACATCAACATGTCGACAACTATGAGCACTAGCATAACCACAACAGCGAAGCAACAACAATTCAACATCTCCTTTGTATCTTGGTTCTTGTAATTTGTTATTTGCTTGTATTTCTTTTTGATTATGCATTCATGCTTGCAAGTTGATTCTTGCTAAAAGGCCATATTTAAGGATTCTCTATCGTCTATTCTTTTGTCTTTCATTTTGCCCTTGATAGGCATATCCAATTATTATCACATTGTAGATTGAGAACAAGAGGTTTTAACCTACAAAGTGCATAAGAAACACCCTTATCAGTTTTTGTGAGCATGATAAACACGGATACTCCTCCCGTCTAATACCTGCTGAGCCGCAAAAAAAACAGGTTATAAGCATTAAGCTTCAAGATCATATGTAGATAATAAACACGGAATATTTAGCTTCAAGATCGTATGCGATAGTGACAAGAATCCAACCTAATCATTCATTTCTTTAAGAGCTGATGCAGCACTATCTTCAGAGGCAAACTTCACAAATCCGTATCCTTTTGATTTGCCTAAGACATGGTCGCATATAACCCTAACTAGAAACACGGATGCATCAATCAGCAAAGCTAGCAAGTTGAGATTTCACAACAGTTGAATGGAACATTTTATAATATCACCTTCAATAATGTCACCGTGCTTTGAGAAAGCATCCCGTAATACAGTTTCGTTGGAATCAAAGGAAAGCCCTATACTAACATTTGTTATGTACTAACATTTGAGAAATCAAGTGTTTTAAACTAGTAAATAACCTCCACCAAAGGCAGACTAAACAAAAACCTCCACCAAGTGCTTTGAGAAAGAACATGACATAAATCTGACGAGTCCATGAAAAAAGCCATGAAGGATAAGTTAACTATGGTTGAAGAAGCACGGAATTTGTTATGTACTAACATTTGAGAAATCAAGTGTTTTAAACTAGTAAATAACCTCCACCAAAGGCAGACTAAACAAAAACCCTATTTTCAAATTTGCATATCGGTTGAACACTGGCATGCAAATAAACATTCAAGAACCGGAGAGGTGGATAGACTACACAGAAGAAGCAAAGAGGGAAGACCACCTCCAACGAACAATTTGGTTTGAGCATTACGAATCAGCTGAAGCATAGCAGATGGACTGGTGCTACACCTAGAGTACATCGCTTTTTTCAACATTATTCTACTTTTAAGACAGGGAAAATAGCATTGTGTGCTTCGAATCACTGTCAAACAGAAAAACTCATGTCATCATCAAACAGATCAAGCAAAAATTAACTTTTAAGATTGAGAAAAAAACACAAATCCAATGTCAACTTTATGAGTAAAACCGATTAAGTAAAGCTTAAAAAAGGAAAAGGATTATGTCAATATGATACGTAGATTGTGTCAATACGATAGGTGACATCAAGTCAAAGAAAGGGAAGCATGTAGAGTCAAGACGCTCCTATTACTGAAAGACATTTGAGAGAAGTAACAAAGACATGCAAAACTTTTATTTACTGAACTTCTCAGTTCTCACAGCATATGCTCTCAATTAGGCAACACTTTGCTTATTTTCTGAATTTGTCTATGATGCACAGTTAAATGATTTTGTAATCCTATTTACAAAACCCATTTACTACAAAGTACAAACCAATGATGAAGGTACTTAATGGGTTTCTACTTTCTAGTTGATTTTACATAAAACATAGGCAGAAACTGCCACCAAACAGGTCTTTTCTTCTAAAATTCATAACCAGTATTTAACATCTAGATAGAAAAATGAAACTAGTAATATACATAACACAAAGAAGGTGGCAAAACCGAAGATACACTACCGTGATGCTTTAGATGTGAACTCTTGTATGCACTTTGTGAACAAATTCTAAAGTTAATACTTTGAGTCTATGAACAAACAAGCTAAGCAGAGCATAAAGTATTTAGCACTAACAAGTTGGTTGATATGCAAAAATGAGAAAACCCAGAACCCTCCTAGCAGCAATGTAATAAAAGCTCATCATCAAGTATAAAAGCTCATAACGCAATTCCAAAACAGTTATGGCCATGGTGCAAAAAATATGGTTTCAATCACAGTTGCACCAACGGCTGTAAAAAAAATTTTGCAGTCAATACATATGGTTTCATAGTTGTCTCAGTCTATATTCCGATGTTTGTTCACTGTAAACTTAAAAAACCTTTACAAAATAGTTACAATGCGATGATGTAGGCAATATGTTATAAGTGGTGGACTCAATCTTGAGAAGACAAATAACTCTAAGCAACCTGATAAAACAAAAACAAGCTTTCAACACACATATTTGATAGAAATTACATGCAGAGAGGAAAAAGACAAAGTGTAAAAGAAATATGAGAACAAGGCATGACTCAAATGTTCAACCCTGATTTTTTTTTGCTAAACAAGCAAATACTTGGATAAAAGGGGAAAACACCACTTTGGCAAGTCAATCACATTAGTGTAACTAGTCATCACCCCAAGATTGCTCTTGATACACCAACTTCACAAATAGCCTATGTATCAACAAATTTCCATTTAAAATAAAATTTAGGCTGATATCCTCGTAAGTCGTAATAACCAAAACCAATCCGAATAACCTGCTATCTTTCTCGATCTTCCTGTATCCCCAATCTAAATAACCTTCTATCTTTCTCGATCTTCCTGTATCCCCAATCTGAATAACCTTCTATCTTCCTGAACCTTCTTGTAGCCCCCCCTCCCCACCTCAAAGATAAGTCCTACCCGTATTTTGGCATTCCAATGGATATATCATATATGACATCAAATATTAGTTGTAAGATCTTGTCAGGAATAATTTCTTCAACATTTGCAAATCTCAGCAAATCTCTTAGACCTTTAAAAAATTATGAATATCAAACATATACTAGAAAATAATATTCTCATCCCTTATAGAGGACTTCATTAAGAGTCAAGACCACAATATATGCATTGAATATGCTCATAACGAGGAAAGGGTGTCGACTGCCGACTTTTCATAATTTCAGTTGTCATAACATTTATTATGAAAAGTCTAAAATGTAGTTACCTTCACACTAGGAAAAAGCTGAAGTACTAATCATTCAAATAAAAGGGTGGACATTTGCGTAAAATCATAGACTCAAGTTTTCGTAAGTCAAGTTCAACAAATGTCTCCAATTAAGGATGAATATTGACCAAATAGGAATTGAAGTTGCAACATAGAAATATAAAGAAAGAAAGCAGAGTGATCGCAAAATAACAAATTAAGAAATAATTTAACCATCAAAGGTGACGAATGAAAATGTGGGTGAGAGGGCTAAAAGATGAACTAAATTGATTAGGGGATAGAAACTTAGGTAGTCGGGCATATGAAATATGAGAATATGACCAACTATTAGCATGACAATACCCTCTCTACTCACATCACTTGCACTTGTAGGCGTTTTCTGTTCTTTTGTTTGTGAATTATGATAGAAGCTCTCTCTATAATATTGATTGAAATTCAAGGACCAGATGGAAACAACATTTGTAAATTAACATATAACTTGGCACCAATAAGCTCTCTCTAATTTCAACAGACAACTTCAAGGCTACTGCCACTATGCGCTTCAGTTTTCCCACATACGAAAATAAGCATCCCTCTACATTTTCCCCTTTACATAAAATGAAAGTCACCATGCTTGCGTCACCCCTATCTCCCTCTCTATCTATCTCCACCTCGAGCGCTGCCACTCCAATCCCATTCTAATTTCTAACTATGCTCTTAGATAAGTAACCAAACAGGCGTGAAGCAAACATAAGGGGCAAAAGGAGTAGTTTTATTGTAGCTTATTAGCATTTTTCAGCCATTGTAAGGAATTGACACCCATAGGCGAGCAATAAACTATGTGAAGTTGCGAACAATCATTTTGCACTTTTAAACAAGTTGATGATCATCATGCAAGTCTAAGTATCTAACACATCGAAAAATAACACTTATGTCATGCTGAATTCAATCATTAATTAAAGCATACAGATACGGAGGAACAATAAAGTAACACGACATTTTCTACTGAACATTTTATCGAATACGTTGTATGCATTATCAAATTATGGCGATTAACCCAAATATTGCAGCGTAAAAAGAATGCACCATTAAACTTTTGCAGCAATGAATTATCCACTCCATGATGGCATGATCGACATAGTACCATTCAAAAAAAGTGAAAAGTTGAGATATAGATCATTCAATTCACATAAAATGCATATCCAACAAATAGAAAATGACGGGAGAACTTACAGATACCTGAGTTGCTAAACAAAAAATTGGAGAGTGTTGGGAAAAAAGAATCTTCGAGTAATGGAGTTGATGGGGATGGATTAAAAAGAGAGTGTTGCTGGTCAATAGTCATAATCATGTTCTCTCATCCTGTTTCCCATCAACCAGTCAAATGAAAACGCTCCATTCTTTTTTTAAAAGTTGTTCAAATCGGTAATCTTACTTCAAGAGTAATAATTGTTGGACGTATAAGTTCTAAAGTGTTTTAAACATACAAAAGCAACTATGTAATGCAAAGGAAAAAAACGTCTCTTTCAACCCTTGCTTGACCTGATCGAATGAAATCAAACCCGGTCGAGCGGATACGAATGGATAAGATAGTAGCTGAATTTATTTTTCTTGACCATCGCTCGACCCAGTCAAACGGATGCAGATGCGTCTGTATGTGTATGTTGGTGGTTTTTTGTCTATTTTGTCGATTAATATGGTTAAGTAAGAATTATATCCATTCATTAAAACTCATAAATATATCAATTATATGTTTGAAAGGGTGGTATGAAGGCATGCAATCTCTATTAAAAGTAGAGGGAGGTGCATGTAGGGAGAGTATTTATTATTTATTTTTCTGATTTTCTCTCCTATAAGAATACTTATATTGTTGCCTTGCATTATTTACTTGAATATTTAAAGGGAGTTATAAACTCTTTGTCTATTTTATGTTTTTATAATCTATAAAGAACATAATCACTTCCTTCTATGCACTTTGACACTTAGTACTAAGTATTATAGAGTAGTTGTTTTTATCTCATTGGGGATTTTATTAACATTCTCAAGTACAAGTGTGAGAGAAATATCATAATAGGAAAGTTTACATATGCCTACAACTTGTATTAAATTTTCGATTGATACATATTGTTGCAAACTAATCTTCAAAGCATACTACAACTCGATGATCATGCAACAAGGAAGTCTATTGCCATATACTCAAGGGGATATAAATATATTGTTCATAATTTGTATTGTAATTTCATTATAACACTAATAATCTATTGTGATAATTTCGTTTCTAACAATGACAAGTGTTAAGGATCTCAATTCAAACTTCATTAAGCTAGACAAATGGGTGTGAAATTTTCTAGATGGCAAAAGAAGATACTTATATTGATCTTAACTTTCCTAAATATGGCTCATGAACCGGAAGAGATGGAGAATAGTGAAACTTTGTAGAAAACAAGGAGATTGAACAAATGGAAAAATGATGACTTAATTTGTCAAGAGCATATTATAAACGGTATGAAAGATTCTTTATTGATATTTATCAATTTCATGAATCCACTAAGATTTTTTGGAATAGTCTATAGGATAAATACATGGTCGAAGATGTAGGTTTTAAGAAATTTCTTGTTAGTAATTTCAATGCATATAAAATGGTGGATAACCAACCTATAATGGATTAATTTTTCATGAGTTATATGTTCACTAATATAAAAATATATGACATAAAAATGTATGAAATTTACATGTTTTAAGCATAATAGACATATTACCATCTTTATGGATGGATGTGAGACATGCCATAACATAAGAAGGAAGAGATATCTATATTTGATGCTGCTCAACATCTTCAGGTTGGGGTTGGTATAAGGGAACAAGAAAGACCATTAGCCCAAGGGGATAAAATCCCAACTTGTCAATCATTAACATTGTTGATGATGAAAGAAAGGCATCATAAAGTGGAGATAAGAGAAGAAACATAGTAGTTTCATAGGGAAATCCTATAACAACAAAACGTCTAATGACAATGATTATTGGAGTGTGGAAATTTCGGGCATTGCAAGAAAATTACTTTGTGTTCAAAAACAAACAAAAGAAGGCTAAAGGTCATGCTTCTACAAGCAAGGACCCCCCAACAAAAGGTGATCTTGCAATTTTGAATAAAAATTTTTATTTGGATTTTTCTTTAATAGATTCTATCCTAAATGATGTGCAGGATGATCAAATGTCATTATGATGGATCGATTTTGGGGCTTTGAGACATGTGTGCAACAATAAACTATTGTTCAAATCCTTTCACTAGGAGGTTAATGGAGAAAATGTCTACATTGGAAACAAATCTTCCATTAAGGTCCATGGCAAAGTACAAGTTGAACTTCTGTTCATTTCGAGAAATTTATTAGTCCTAAGGGATGTTTATTTTGCTCTCAGTATTAGTAGAAATCTTAGCTCCAGCTCTTTAATGATTCGACTGGAATATAAACTAGCATTTGAATATGATAGCTAGATGCATAATTTCAAAATATCATTTGTTTATAGTTTGTGCTTATTTGTGTTGTAATATCTTTAATCTTTCATTGGTGTGTAACAATAAAAACTTGGTGTGTAATGATGATATTAGTAATATATCTCAAGAATTGCATTATTTGTAGCATCTTTGATTAGCACATGTTAATTTCAATAAAATTTCCTTTATGTCTAAGAATGATTTAATTCCGTTGAGCTATAAAAAGAATTTGAAAATGTTAGACTTGTACGTTAAATAAGATCACAAGAACACCATTTAAAAATGTTGAAAAACATCTAAAATTTTAGATTTAATACATAATGATTTTTGTGATTTTCATAGTACTACAGCATTAGAAAATAAAAGGTATGTAATTATTTTTATCCTTGATTTCTTTGAAGGTATGTAATTACAAAAGATGAAGCCCTTGATTTCTGTAAAATTTAAAAGAATAAAGTAGATGCAAGTTGGTAGTAAACTTAAGAAATTAAGGACGAATAAAGGAGGACAATATTATGATCCCTCTTATTTTCAATCTATGGGCATTATACAAAAAACTACCGCCGATTATGCACCACAACCAAATGATGTGACGGAGAGGACGAATCAAATTCTTCAAGAAATGGTTAACCCGATGGTATCCTACTCAAGTTTGAGTGAATGATTTGGGTTGAAGCAATGTTGACGGCATGTCATATTCTTAATCGAGTTCCAACAAGAACCAATAAGGAAACACCTTATGAACTTTGGTACAAAAAAAAAACACAGTTTAAGCTATCTTAAAGTTTGGGGTTGTAAAGCAATAGTAAGATTGCTCGGAAACAAAAGAAAAAAACTCGGTGAATGATGAATTGAATTCATCTTTTTATGCTATGCTAATCATAGCAAAATCAATAGGCTTTATGTAATTGAACAAAACGACTACATATTGATTCATTCGATAATAGAGTCTAAAGATGTAATTTTTTATGAAAATTGATTTTCATAAACTGGTAGACGAAAAATCTACATATTAGTACCAATAACAAAGTTGATGATACTCAATAAGAAAATTCACTAGATGTTGATAATATTCAACAACTAGATGAACAAGAAATTGTTGACTTTATTCCTAAACAAATCACATGACAAGAAAAAGTTTAATCTTTTAGACCCGATTTTCATGAATATATGGTCGAAAGTGCTACAAATGAAATTTATTCTAGTGTTTCATATTGTATAAATGTGTAAGGTCACCTATTAACATATGGTAATTAGGCCTGTTCAGAAAACCCGACCCACCTAATAAATGGCGGCTTAATTTTTATAAAAAATTATAAAGTGTGGTTCAGGTCATAGGCCGCAATTCATTTTCAAAGGGTATCTGTTGGCCCGTTAATATTAAAGGGGGAATTTTTTTGGGGGTAGAGGGGTTTCAAACAAAAAGTTGTACTGGAGTACTAGTGTTTAGCATAATAATGGCATTTGGATGTAGGGCTTTTTGTTTCTTTTGTTCTGAGAGCTGAGACAAACAATTGCAATTTGCAAACCCTAGCCGCATTTTTCTTGTTCTTCATTTTTCACTTTGCTTCTCCTCTATTTTTTCACTATTTTTTTTATTACTTCCAACGTTTTTACTTAAAACTTGTCGATTTGACCCAATTATAATATACTTACAATTTCAAATTTTGATTCATAGGTTTGTATTTTCATGGCTGAAGATTTAAACATGAATAATTTTCATGGGAAAAACAATATTCTGTATTATGTTTCCGTTACTGACCTGCTTTCATCTCCATTGCTAAAAAATTGCCCATTCATCAATATTGACCTGCTCTTCATCTCCATAAAAAGTTGATTATTTATCGTAAGTCAACTATTGTCTCGAACAACTTAAAGGAAAGACAAATTCGCTCTTTCTTCGGCAATTTCTTAATGAAGGGAGATGAAGAAGGGGCACATGCTGTCATTGACGGATGCAAAACTTAAACTAAGTGAAAACACAATTAATACAAAATAATTTTGCCCAAAAATACCCCAAATAAAATCAGGTACCCAGTGTCTCGACCCGATTTCTTCGGTTACCCAGAATTTCAGTACCCTGATAAATTAGGTCGGAAAACGGGCATCTAAAAAAAGTACCCAACTAACCGGATACCCGGCTTTTGGGGTACCCGAATTGTGGGGTACGCCCTAATGAACACCCTTGATGGTGATGCAACGGCATCACAAGATAGCACCTTTTGGAAAGAAGTAGTTTAACGATGAAATGAATTCCATCATGAGAAATAAAACTAGGTATTAGTTGATCTTCTTCCCTCTTGTAAACCAATCGATTGCAAAAGGATTATTCGAAAGAAAATGAGAATAGATGATACTATTAATAAGTTAAAGATCTGTTTAGTGGTACAAGGCTTTAGATAAAAGCATGGTATTGATCATTCCAATACTTATGCATCGGTTGCAAGAACAATCACCATTAGGTTGTTGGTAGCGCTTGCTACAATACATCATCTAGTAATCCATCAAATAGACGTGAAAAAAATCTTCTTTTATGGAGAACTAGATGAAGAAGGATACATGAAACAAACCGAAGGGTTTGTCATGGAAGAACAAGAGAACAAGGTGTGTAAACTTGTTAAATCATTATATGGACTTAACAAGCACCAAAGCAATGTCATCAAAAGTTTGACGCAACGATTTTGTCCTTTGGATTCAAATTGAATCAAACGGAAAAGTGTGTATATAGTAAAGTTGATAAACATGGTAATGGTGTTACTATTTGTCTTTATATAGATGACATATTCATCTTTAGTATTAATTTAGTACAGGTTCAAAAGACAAAAGAATTGTTTTCTAAATCCTTTCAAAATAAAAGGCACGGGAGAGATCGATGTGATCTAAGGTATTAAGATTATGAGAGACGATAGTTAGAATTAAGTTAAGTGAATCTCATTATATTAAAAAAGTGATCAAATGCTTTAATATATTTGACAAGACTCCAATCTCTACTCTTCCATGTTCACTATTCTTTTGAATTTTATTTATTTTCTTAATTTATAATACTTGAAAATAGACAATTCGACTTTAGATAATGATTCTCAAATCACTTTCATTTTCCTTCACAATCCAATTGAAATTTAAATACTCACTTGAGAAAAACCTTTACAAAAATCAAGGGCTAGTAAATCAAGACCAAATATTCCACGTGGCATAAAATCATTCGCTGAACCGACTTTTCTCTATCTCTCCGTTGTCACGCATATGTATACCATCATTGATATTT
Organism: Amaranthus tricolor; assembly: GCF_026212465.1. NCBI lineage: Eukaryota > Viridiplantae > Streptophyta > Magnoliopsida > Caryophyllales > Amaranthaceae > Amaranthus > Amaranthus tricolor. The sequence goes on along the minus strand of NC_080051.1, from coordinate 17,965,132 downwards.
TAGTGAAGGAGGGTGAAAAAGAAAAGTTTATAAGGGCAAAATCGTCAACCCAACCTCCTTTTATAATTGCTCCCTTTATTCTTTAATAACACATCCTAAATTCTAATAAAAAAAAAACCATTTAAAAAGAAAAAATACACTTCCTTTCTTCGCCTTGGACTTCACTTGTACGCAGTCATCATCTCCTAATTCTCCCTCCATTTTCTCTCTCCTAAATCCTCTCTTCTTCTGATCACTCACGCCATGGTAATGAATTCTCTCTTCTTAGCTAATTTAATTTTTAACTTTTTTTTCAGTCTTTTTGTTGATGTTTGATGTACTGAATTTTTTTTTCTGCTTTTTTCTTGCTGTTATTAATTATGCTTTTTGATTCTGAAACTGTGTAATTTTAATTTTTGATCTGTAACTGGAATTTTCTGCTTATTTTTGTATCGATTTCGGAGTTTTTCTTTTTGTTGGAGTCGCCTTTGGATCTGCTTTTACTAGATATGATGAAGTTTAGACTAGTTTTTGCAAAAAATTTTGCTTATCTTGAACTGTATTTGATTTTTCTCATCCGATTCAGTAGAATATGAGCTTTCAATTTTTATCCAGTTTTGTTTTCCTGTTCATAATTTGGTTTGTTTCAGATAAGTTTAGGTCGGTGGATCATGTAGTTTGTTGATAGATTCAAAATGATTTGAGATTTTGTGAATGATTTTATGATTTTTCATGACTCATGAAGTTTGTGCATGATGCTTTATACCAAGAGTTGAAGTTATAAAGTATTCATGTTTAATTTGGATCAATTTTAATTCATAATTGATTTATGAGTGTGGAATTGGTGTAGGAATTAATTAGGGTTGAGTCTTCATAAGGAGATGTTAGGTTTTGATTCTGGCATTTCTTGCAAATATAGCACCCCTTTGCATTTCTCTGTTTGAATTTCATTCATTATTCTGATTCTTCGCCTTGATATTGTGATCCCATCTGATACCTTACACTCTATTTTGATGCTTTGGACCCAGGACTTTATAATTTAAATGTGTAGATGCTTTGATTAAATAAATAAAAAGTACTTATGTGATCCCACCAGTAGTGCCACCATCATTGGTACATTCTGTAACATTAGTACACCTGCTGCTCGCGCATCCATTTTTTCAATATCATATTTTAAGTCCCTACAACCACCATGGATAAATTGTAAACAAAAATGGTTATTCATGAGCAGCAAGAAGGGTCCTACATGTGCAAATCTGACCATGGAAACTCATTAATTAATGGTGGGCCACCTTTTCATGTGTGAATTTCTGTTTGTGGGCTTAGGTAGACGTGTGGTGAGAGAGATTTTTATTGTGGGATTGGAGGATGAAGACTGTTAATTCTTGCTTGTGTGTAAGATTTGTGGGCGGGTGATTGATAGAAGTAATAGATCTAGGGTGTGGATAAAGGAGCTGAGACATGGCTTGATGGGGTAAGCATGTGGAAATTAAATTGATCGATAGAACTGAAATGAGAAAACTTGATTAGAAATGGAATCAGATAAAATTAAATGATTTCTGTAAGAAACTGAATTTCTATAAATATTGCAATATGTAGATCCAGAGAGATGTGAGGCTTGCAGCTTAATGCCTGACCTTATGTATGGGATCTTGTGTATGGGCAAAAGAATTAACACGTGGATGGTTCTGGCATTGGGCAAACAACTAGGAGAAAAGAATAAGTTATGTAAAAAGGCCAAAAAACTCAAATAAACTTGAAGTTTAAAACCAAATAACCTATTTTACAGCTTTTTTTCTTTTTTTAATTACAGGGTAGGCTAAGGGTTGAGGGTGATCTAGGTAAAACTCAAACCCAAAACCTTGTCTAGGGAAAGTGGTACTTGCTCCAACTGAGACAAGAGTCGATTCTCTTAAAATATTTTTGTAATTGGACATTGTTGGATGTTTGTTCACGTTGCACCCAAAGCAAAAAATAATAAGCTACAAAAAAGACTCAAAACAATGTTATATATAAACTAAAGTTCTGAACCAAATAACCTACTTCAGAGTATTTTCTGAATTGGACATTGTTAGATGTTTGTGCACATTGCACCCATGACCCACCTATATCATTTATCAGGCTGTTTCATGGCATGGGTGGTCCTTGAAAGACTGAAACAGTTGATCACTTTAGAAAGCAGGAGATCTATTGTCCTGATGTTTAGGTTCCAATCAGATGTAGGTGTAACTGCATCATGCAAACACCAATTGTAGTTTTCTTATTGGGGAAGGAATATGAGAAACCTGCCTACTATTTAGGGGTGATTTTTGAATAGACAAGAATTTGAACACATCTGTTCGTATAATTGTTGGTTGTTGTTTGTTAGTAGCTGCAGTTACTTATAATTGTTCTCTCTGTGGCATTTGCTTTCATTCATTTAAGAGGAAGTTGGCGGTCCTAATATAACGACTGTATTGGTTTAATGTACTACTGTGTTATGAATGCATCACATGTTCTAACATGACATCATATTCGCATGGCTTATGTATGGCTAAAATTTGCAGCTAATGCAGCTAACTGCAAATGCTAATTAATTGAAGTTTTATATGGGCTGGTCAATCCTATATTCTGGTGCGTGTAAAATTGACATTTATTTTGAACCTCTCTTTGGCAGGCCAATGCAGCTTCTGGGATGGCAGTCCATGATGACTGCAAGCTGAAATTTTTGGAGCTGAAAGCTAAGCGCACACACCGTTTCATCGTTTTTAAGATTGAAGAGAAGCAGAAGCAGGTAATTGTTGAAAAAATTGGAGAGCCAACTGAAACTTATGAAGACTTTAGTGCAGCTCTTCCTGCTGATGAATGTCGATATGCTGTGTTTGACTTTGATTTCGTAACAGAGGAAAACTGCCAGAAAAGCAAGATCTTTTTCATTGCTTGGTAATGTGACTTGCTAGAATTTGGATATTATTTCACCTTACTTTTGGACAGACCGATCCCATATTGTTGTGATTAAATCCTGGGCATAGTAGTTCTTGTTGCTAAAACTTTTCGATTGGTATGCTCTATGAAGGTCTCCCGACACAGCAAGAGTGAGGAGCAAGATGATTTATGCAAGTTCAAAGGACAGGTTCAAGCGGGAATTGGATGGCATTCAGGTGGAGCTTCAGGCAACCGATCCCACTGAGATGGGACTTGATGTTTTCAATAGCCGAGCTCGCTGAATTGGACAGGCTAGTTATGAAGAAGCTTTTTTTTCCGTGCGCACTCTTTTTAACTTGAAAAAAAAAGTGAAGTTAATAGTTTGTTAATTGTGGATCTTGGATGTTATATACTTATTTACTTGAGTTGTCCCAAGTTTGACCTTAAGATCTTGTGCCTATCTTGGTCTCAATGCACATTTATATTGGTGATAAATTCAATTTGTCTATACCTGTTGGTATAGTGTGGTTCAACTAGCTAGTATGTATCATTGTGGGGTTCGACAGCTCATTTTGCGCTGTCTTTTTAAAAATGAAGGCTACTGAATTTGGCTCTAGCTCTCAAGCCTTTTGTTTATTTTGTTACGTACATTGAACTTTCTTCATTCTTGCATCATGTTTGCTTGTTTTGCTTTGTACATCAAAACTCTCTTCGTTCTTTCGTTATGTTGGATACTTTACCCATCATCACCTGTATGTTTCTTTAACCTCATGTCATCGAGTGGACAGTGGAAGGTTTGATCTATACAGCTACTTCATGTGTCATTACCAAGACCATGCTCCATGCTCTCTTTGATGTTTATGTATAGTCCTTTGTAGCAGGTTGTAACTTGTAACTACCTGGATTTTGTTGGAGGAAGTTGAGTTGAATTTATGACCTGAGTTATGAAAATGTGTTTGTGCCAGGCTTATCATTCATCAACTTTCACCAGATAGGAAACTGACCCCTAGGCCCTAATGCCTTTACTACTACTGTAGTATTTTTTAAAACTCTGTCGGGACCTTTTGATGTCTTTCTCTATCCTTAAAAATTGGCATCATCGTCTTCCTCGTTGGCATTTCAGTATGCAGCACAGAAGGTTAAAACGGGCATATAAGTGATTCTTCCATGTACTTGCGCTGCCCATTCTTTGTTGGAAAAATTAATCCAAATAATTTTATCTTTTCGTGATTTCTTTGCAATAAGTTATACCTATTGATTGACCGTGAATAATCTGAATTTTAAGGGTGTTTTCTTAAAACATGATTTTCAACTAGGTGATCTCCTATGGAGGTGATTATTGATGAATATACGCAGATACCAATCAAGTGATATAGTACTTTATGTAACTGCTAACTCATTACTTTCAGCAATGAAGATTTGCATTCAACTCATGATAGAACCATTTGAACCATTTTAAGAAATACAGCGAAGAAAGAACCATTCAAACCCATTTCAAGCTTTTGAATTTGGGGTTTTGAATTGCAATAATGAGTTACAAAAATTGGATTGCCCTCGTGAGGGAGGAGGGTTTTTGTCGGGAGTGTGTGTTTTTTCTTTTTTCTTTCAAAAAAAATCAATTTAAAAAAATTGAACGAAATTACGGAAATTCTACGTGTTGACCCTGAGTTTTAGGTTTTCCTCACGATATACAAATATTTTTTTAATCTGCGTGGTGATCCGAAATTTTATCATTTCAAATTTCCGTGACCTTTTAGCACCGTTAATTCTTTCTTCTATTTTCCCTTGATTTCATTTTTTTTTAATACCTAATTAAAACATCTTTCTTTATTCCTAATGCACCTATTCTATATAAAAAAATAATAAAAAAAGGGCTCTTCACTAATTAAATTTGGGTTATCAATTTGGATACCCTATACTCCTTTCCTAATTTAAGCAAAAAACAAAATTCATTCCCTTAATTTCTTTCTTTATAGAATCCAATGCTCTTTTTCTATTTCAAGCGAAAAAACCTTCAAAAAGGCAAACGATTAAAGGATTTTTTTTGGGTTTGATATGCTAGCTATTTTAATCGCTTTGGGATTTGATGTTGATTTGTTCTATATAGATATTGAGAATTTGAAGAAAAATAAAAGCATAAATTTGTTTATGCTCCCAAAATATTTCATTATTTATTAATTCTATTATGGGGTCAAATTGACCCATAACTTATTTAGTCAAACCCTAAACCTCCCACCTTGATCGACTAACTTCCTAAAATAACCACCCACTACTCTCCACGATTTTACATAATGCCCATGATTTCATCTATTGAATTACCTTTTTTCCCTCTAGTAATTATTATAAATACTTTCAACACTAATTCATTTACCCCGAAGCTTTCATATCATAAACAACCATCTTACTTAAATTCTATACTTAGCCAAATATTCCTTTAACTGATCTGAACTCATTTTACAATTCGTTAATCTTGTATTCATTCAAGTATCATACATTCATTGATTTCTGTTTTTCGATCTGACTTGAGCGTCAGAGCGGTTTTCAGGAAAACCACCCTCGGACAAGGCTAACGTTGTATTGCAGAATTTGAGGTCTCATCGGCCGAAGGATCATAAGCACTTTCAGCATACTGACAATTGTCCCTGATATACTTTATATCCAGAAATTTTAAGTGTCTTTTGCACTTTCTAATTTCATCACCGAAACAACTTCTAGTCAATTTGATATAGAAATTTTTTGGGAGATTTTTAGGCAATTTGATTTGCTATAGATTTTAGAGTTTGATTTTTGGGGAAATATATGGGTAAGAGTGAAAAAACATTTGCCATGATCCTATTTTAGGTTTGATTTTTGGGAAAATATATGGGTTAGGAGGAAAAAAAAAGGATGCTTTGGGAGTATATGTTGATCATTTGTTTCATATAGATTTTGAGAATTTGAAGAAAAATTAAATCATGAAATTTGATTATACTCCCTAAATATTTCATTAATTATTACTTCTGGAAAGAATCAATTTGATATTGAAATTTTTTTGAGAGATTTTTAAGCAATTTGATTTGCTATAGATTTTAGGGTTTGATTTGTAGGGAAATATACAGGTTATTTTAGGTTTGATTTTTGGAAAAATATATGGGTTAGAAGGAAGAAAAACGTATGCTTTACTGAGGGAATTTATAATGAAAATGAAATTAAAGGAATATAGAAGAAATAATTAACGCCGAAAAAACAAAAAAATTGATATAAGGTCACGAAAATTAAATGGTAAAACTTAAGCTCACCACACATATTAAAAAATAAATTTTTCTATCGAATGAAAAACCCCAAAACACAAGGTCACAACGTGAAATTTTCCATTATTTTAATTTAGTAACAAGTTACTAGTAATAAACAATGCTACTAAAAAAATGATCTTATATCAGAGATTATTCGTTATTAATTAATAGATAAGGATATTTTATAGAAAGCTTGTGAAGAGGTTGGATTATTCAGAATATTTTTTTGTTATTTAATTTTTTTGGATAATTTAAGAAGTTTAATGACGTACTTCTATGGTGAGCTAATTATTAGTATTTCTATCTTGAGTTTTCGTTCTTCCTTAGTCGATGTTGTTATATTCTAGAACAGATGACAACTTAGTTTGAAATCGACTCCAATTCGACTTGATCCGTGAAAACTAATTTGAATCGAGAAAAAGAAATTCGAATCCAAATCCATTGATAAACTTTGAGTTGGATCTTTAGAAAAAATCGATAATCCGACTTGACTTCCAACTTGTCAAATACTTGTTTTCTTGCTTATTTCAAACAAAATTCTTTTTATTTATGGTTGATTTAAACATGAAAGATCGAGTTGAATGCTTTGAAATGCTCTAGTATCAGGAGTTGAATAGAGTATTAACGTTTTTGACTGTTTTTTCGTTATGATTCCTAAGTCAGGAGTCTTGATTACCTTTGACAGAACTAAAACTACTCGAAATAAAATGTGGACATAAAATTGACACAAGTAATTGCGGAGTTCATTTCCTCAAGGACCTACGTCTCCACCTTTGATTTATCTCTAACCCTTAGGATTTTAAATATGTTTATTTGTATTTTTCACTTTCCTAGAGCTTTAGATTACATAGAAGAAGGTACACTTAATGTAACACTCGTAGTCCTTGCTACCTACTAGCAACACTTTTCTAGTGACTTAATCATACAATTTAATAGATTTGTTGTAAAATGGCAAATGACAGTTTCATATTCATTTGCCAAATGCATCAAAATTATTCGATGTTAAATTTGGATGTATAGCATCAATATATATAGATTGCATCCAAAAATAGCAGTTTATTTGAAAAATATATAATACAATATAATATATATGAAAAATCCTTTATTATAATCAATTTTATTCATGTAACTATGGAAATATAATTTTTGACTTGATAAATGACATAATTCGTATTTTGAGTATCTTTTAAATTAAGTACATCTAATTAAAATGATGTCATCACTACTATTATGTGTATTTATTTTAAAAAATAAAAATCAAAATAAAAACTGCAAAGGGAGGTATGGACCTCACTCAAGGATCACTAAGTGAAGTTTAAATGAAGGTTTATAATGTATCAAAGTGTAGGAAACAAATATGCAATATAATGTGATGAATGGCAATAATAACATATATAAATAATCGATTTAAGATGGTTAACCAATCTTGGGCTTTATCCACCATTTAGCCTAAGATTAATATTATGTGTTTAAAGAAGAGAATTCAAAACTTGAAGGAATTACAATTTGAGATAAGTGTGGGAAAGAGAGGAGCTAATTAGGGAGTAAATACACAAGCAAGTAAGGTAGCTCTAATGTGAGACTTTGATGCAACTATAACATAGCATACAAGTGTGTTTTTATAAGGAAAGAGGGAGCATGAAAGGGCTACAAGAGGGTACAAAAAGAAATACAAATAGTAGGCTCGATCAGAGAAGTCAGGTGCTTGGCTTGACCCCTTTTGCTCGGTCAAGCACCTGGTCGAGATACCAGCAGGGGCGTGTTTTCAGCTTTCTGTTCTTGTCTTTCCTCTTCCATGCAACTCCACGGTCTCCAATACTTCTCACACTTTGCACTTGGATTGATTTTATACACTCTTAGCCTTGACATGTAAAGATTTACACTATCAATAGTACCATGTACTATTGATTCCCATACAAACCAAATCACCAACATGTGATGGGTCCTCTTCTAACTCACACTAACTAAAAGTGATTAATTACCTTAATCATATTATGATTACTTGGTGAACATAAGTCATTCACAATCCTAACAAAAACCTATAAACTATATGCCTAAGTTAACAATATCTTTGGTTGGAAAAGAATTTCCAAAATTATTCTAATAATATTTTTGTGAGAGACGGTTTTTTTAGAGACTGTCTCTAATTGGGCGATCCAATATTTTTAAAAAATAGAAAATATAATGCAAGTACTACACGCTTACTCAGTAGGGTTTTAGGATACATCAAGTACACATTTAGGATACGCTAGGTAGGTTTCAGAGTATGCCAAGTAGATATTTATTATACCTCAAGTAGGGGTTTAAGATTTCTCAAAATACATTTAGGATACGTCGAGTAGAATTTTAGGATACCACAAATAGACATATGTGATTTGTTTACTCTATGCTTGCAAAGTTGATATTTAGGGTTCCTCAAATGAGCATTTAGAATAACTTAAGTTGGGGTTTAACAACGTGTCGGGAGGGGGGGGTAGGTTTCAACATATTTGATTGGATTTTACACCATGCTAAGTTGGGGTTAAGAGTATAACAAGTTGGTGTTTAAGGAACATCAAGTAGAGGTTTAATACAATTGAAGTAAGGGTTTAGAGTACCTCAAGTAGTGATTAAGTGTATATGAAGTAGGAATTAAGAGTATGTCAAGGTGTCCAGTATGAGTTTACAATATGCTAAGTTAGGGTTTAAATTATAAAATATTAGAGTTTAGGGAACCCCAAGTAGGGCTAAAGGTCCCAAAGTATATTTTACTACTACATTTGCAAATTGCTAATCATGTTATTTTAATAGAATTTATTATTTGACATCGTAAAGCATATTAGCTCAATTGATAAAGTACTATGCAATTGCGTAGAAGATGTATGTTCGACTCCTTTATAGACTATATTGGTCATAAGTTTAAAATTATAATTTTAGTGACTAGAATGTCTACTCCTGTTTGAGATATCCTAAAACTCTAGTTGGGGCATCTTAATTGTTTACTTGAGATATTCTAAAATCCTACTCGAGGTATCTTAAGCATCTACACGAGTTATACTAAATGTTTATTCAAGGTATGTTAAACCCCTACTTGAAGTATCCTAAATATCTACTTAACATACTGTGATTCTGTGAATCCTACTTGACGTATTCTAAATGCATACTTAAGGAATCCTAAAACCCTGCCGAGCTAGCATACAATTACAAAATTAGTTATAATTTTTTTTAATTAGACTTTAATCGGTTGGGCGACCGACTGTTACATTTATACTTTCAAAGTGGTTGAGTTTAATTGATGGAGTTAATTTCCTGAAGACATTAAGTCATTTTTGCTTTCCAAAATTATTAAATTTGGACACTGAGCGATTGTCCTTTAAACTTATCTCAGGAATCGATTTTGCAAATTAAATAACCTCTACGTATTATTATATTATAAAATTCAATATTTTCCGTTTTATAATATAATTCACTAGCCTTAATCACTAATGGATACAAAGATTTAAAAATTTTAAATCCCAAATCGAAAAAAAATGTTGAGGCGCTCTTTCTTCCCGCTTAATTTTCCAAGCACTAAAAAAGACTCCAAATTATCCATTTGCCACGTCATTGATCCTCAATAAAGTAAAACAGCCAATAATATCGCCACGCCTGTCAATGACATAGAGCGTGAAGCATCTTCCTCTTTAAAATTTTAATATCAACCGTCAGATTATTATACAAAGTTGAACAAAATCAATGTAGGAAAAATGCCACTTCATCAATCCGTGTCCTTTCGTATCTTCCAACAAAATCAACATTTTCTGCCCTATAAATATAGACCTGAAATCATTCTGTTTCATTGCAATCTACAATTCTGATAACCAGACACTGATTCTTCAAATCTCAAAACACTCTAAAATCATCAATGGCACCAAAAGCTGAGAAGAAGCCAGCCGAGAAGAAGCCAGCGGCCGAAAAGCCTGCCGCAGCTGAGAAAGCTCCGGCAGAGAAGAAGCCCAAAGCCGGCAAGAAGCTTCCTAAGGAAGCCGGAGCCGCCGCTGCAGACAAAAAGAAGAAGAGATCAAAGAAAAGCGTTGAAACCTATAAGATCTATATCTTTAAGGTTTTGAAGCAAGTTCATCCTGACATTGGAATTTCTAGCAAAGCTATGAGCATCATGAACAGTTTTATCAATGATATTTTTGAGAAGCTTGCTCAGGAATCTTCTAAACTTGCTCGCTACAATAAGAAGCCTACAATCACATCTCGGGAGATTCAGACTGCTGTTAGGCTTGTTCTTCCTGGTGAATTGGCTAAGCATGCTGTTTCAGAAGGAACTAAGGCTGTTACCAAGTTTACCAGCTCTTAATTTTTAGGATCGTTGGTTTATTTTGTGAAGAATGTAGAATTGTAGTTGCATGGCTTGGTCGAATACATTTGGGAAAAATGTTGATTTTGGATTTGGGTCAATTGGTAGTTTGGTGTGTTTGGAGTAGGCTGTGTTAATGATGTATGATATTAAGAATTTATCTGACTTTAAAGTTAAATGAAATGGAAACGTTATAAAAAAAATTCTTGTGTTTTTTACTTTTTTTAATCTCTACTAATTACGTAATAGCTTTAAATTTGATATTTGGGACGGAATTAGGGATTTATTTGTAAAATTGATAAAATGCTGGTTTAGATTGGTGTTTGTTTAATTTTCTCTGTTTGATTTTTTATTTATTTTTCATAAATGATGTAAAAGATTATACATTCATTCCGCGATGGTTTTTTAAAATCCATAGCAGTTTATCAATTTTACAAATAAACTCATGAATACTCTTTTTAGAGACTTGGGATGGGAATTATGCAATTGGATCTAATCGTTTAATGTCATTAATAATCGCTGATTTGAAAAAATTTTGGGATTTTATGAGTTCAAGAGAACTCAAAAACAGAAGGGGATGGGGAGGACAATTTTGACATACATACCTGTATATATGTTTGTAGAGTAGACTGTCATTGTTATAATGGATTTTGTTGTGTCTTGAGTTTAAATTTCCTCCAAAAACTAGATGAAACAAAACAAATAAACAATGTCCCTGTTTTTCATTTTGATCCACCATAAAAAAATGGTTTGAGGCTGGTGTTGGTGAACCCCATCATCTTTTGTGAAACAAATGAGGTTTCAAGGATAGATACAAGCTCAAGTTCAAGTCCAAGTTCTAATCAAAGTCCAAGCATCAATCCATGCTATGAAGACAAGGAGTCCAAGACCATCTCAGAATCAGAACAAGGTCAACATGACCCTTGCCTCGCACTACTACATGGACCAAGCATAAGGGGATCAAGGACCCTATTAATCAATGAAGAAGCATGACAACTATTTCAAGTACAAGCCATAGGAGAGTACTTTAGGCATAAGGAAACAAATAAAGTCATGTGTAAGGAGCCAATGTAAAACAGATTCAGTCATAACAAAACTGAATCTTGTTAAGGGCCATTGTTCTTAACATTAGCACACGTGTATTAGACTTGTTTTGTTTTTCCCATGTGCACGGGATTTTAGAGGATACTAGGCTATATATACCTAAGCCAACCTCTTGTAAAAGAACAGATTTGATCATTGAATAAAAGTTGAGAGGAAATTCTGACATTCAGTCTTGTTTTTTCGGAAAGTGTTGTGTGTGCAAACTTTCTTCAAGGGGAAGCACCTTATCGGGGTTCTGAGGGTTGTGAGTGAATCAGTCCTGAGTACACCAAGAACCTACCCAAGAGGCCAAGACAAGGGAGTGAACCTTGGATTGGCTAGGAGGGAAGGAGGGAATTGGTGAGTGAAGTCAAGACTGTCTGACCCATCACCATGCAGTCTGTCCAAGAATCAGATTCTTGGTTCTGATTGTGACTATCAGTGACTGTATTGATCATTCCTGAGGAAATCAAATTGAGTTTCAGGGTTGATTGATAGACAAGCATCATTCCTTGCAAACCAAAGGACCTAACCAGCCTTAGTTTTGCATCATTTTTTCTCCTTGAGTATTGACATTTGATCTTGAATTGAAGCAAGTGGAGAGGAATTGAGACTTAGGTTGAGGAGGTGAGACTCGTTTGGTCATGTTTCAGTTTCCAGTTACTCGTATGATGTTGTATTGTGATATTGCTTTCATCATAAATGAGCGTTGTTTGCCAACATAAATTCCATCCATTGGTTTTAAGTTTTAATTGTGATTTTTGGTACATGGATTGCGTGCCTGCGACTGTGCAGTTCAAGCTTTTCTAATTTTTGATCTATCGTGTCAGTTGTTGTGCATTGATGGCTATTTGGGGCATTATCATTCATCCATGGGTATGTATGACTTGGAATATGAAAAATATGTTTGGGTTGCATGCTGGAAGGTTTCATCATCATTGTAGAAACGTTTAGAGATAACAAGAGGGGGTGAATTGTTATTTGATAAGTTTAAGTGTTTTTGCGGAATTGAAACTCGAACTAGATGCGCAAACTTAGAAAGAGACAATACAATTTTACGTGGAAACTTTTTAGGCCTAAATAGAGTGAAAAACCACGACCCCAGGGATTTCAAATTCTCTACTATGTTCTAGGCAATTCGTTACAATTATATAAAACAAATAAAATTAGGCTAACTTGTGTTTCTCACTAAACTCAATTCTCTTTCTCTTTCTCTCTCAAGCTTCCTCTATGAAGTCTCTTTCTCCCCTAGACTTCCCCAAGTCTAAGTTACAACAATTTTTTCAAAAACCCTTTTACAAAGGACAAAAACCTAAGAATAAACTAAATGAGTTGCACAAGAAATATTTCTAAGTTAATTGGCAATGAAAAAGCAATGAATATTTCTCGTTATTTTTCTTCACACTAACCGGTTAAAACAACTTCCTTTTATATAGGAGATTCAAGTAAGAAAATAACTACCCACGTTATTCCTGAATCTTAAAATTAAGGAGGAATAAGTAAAACTTGTTTTGCAAGTAATAGAAGCTACGGTTTTTATATTCTAAATAAGACAAGTTAATTTTTCTTAAATAAAACCTAATAATTCAAGCCTATTAACGTGGAGAAAAATTAGGGGAAGTTTTCTCTACCACTTAAAAAAATGTGACCGTTATTAAAAATAGATATAGTTAAAAATTCCTTTGTCAACTAACTTATTAATTTAATTATGCAACAAATTAATCTTACCCATACATCAACTAAGAAAAACCAGAAAATACTTTCTACAGAACTTTTCCGTTGACTAGGGATGCAAACGGGGCGGGTATTGGAATTACCATCCCCATTCCTATCTGTTAATGCAATCCCCATCCTCATCCCCATTCCCATCCCCGCGGCGGGTATAATTTTTTTCCCCGTCCCCGCCCCGATGGGTTTGTATCTAAAACCATCCCCGCCCCACCACCCATCTGGGTATCCATCCTCGTCTAATACACATTTTCCCCGCCCCACCACCTGTCAAATCCCCGCTTAATACCCATCTGTGCCACATATTTATATTCAATCCTTGTCTCAAACAAACGCATAACCAAAGTCTCAAACAAAATACATGTCTAAAACAAACATATAATTTAGGGTTTTGAAAATAATTTTTTTTTAAAAAAAATATAAACCGGATACCGGGTACCCGGTTTCCCAAAATTTGTACATATTTTGAGGCGGGTATCTTGAGGCGGGGCGGGGCGGGGATGGGGCGGGTATCACCTAAAACCCATCCCCATCCCCATCCCCGCGGTGGGTATGAATTTTATACCCGTACCCGCCCCATGACCCATCAAACCGGGACCCATCCCCTCCCCGATGGGGCGGGTCTCCTATTAGACCCGCCCCGCCTGCATCCCTACCGTTGACGCTGATTCTTCAAGACTTGAATCTTGGGAACAGAGCACTGTCTCCACTCATCAACAAATATCGTCAGACTATCAACTTGGGAACAATAGACCTCCTATCTATATTTGACATCCTAAATCGATCTTCTTATCTAACTTCTTTGGATATTTTAGACACGTACAAAGTCCATAAACCAAGTCTTAGGTACTATCAACGATCCTTATCAAGACCGGATATCGACTTGCACACAATCTCTAAACTACAATTGTTTATATTTAAGTTTAGTCATCATCAAAACCTAAAAGAGCCAACAAATTCCACCTTTTTGATGATGACAAACTTATCAAAAAACTTAAAAAATTAGAGTAAAACCAATGACATAGAGCAAACTAGAGACTAAAGCTAGTTTATATATAACTTAGCAAATTATATCATTACAATATAGAAATTACTAAGCTCCTGTAATAAAACCAATTACTCTAATTTAAATTCCAAAATAAATATTTTAACTCGGAAAATTTGCAAAGAAACACCTTTTAAAACCAGTTTTTTTTGTAAAGAAACACCTTTAAATTTTTTTTTTTAAAAAAAACACCTTTTAAGAGACTTTTTATTAAAAAAACACCTTAAATCAGTTTCTGGTGACTTTTGTCAACTTTCAGGCGTTGACTATGCTATATCAGGTGCATAATACGCGAGTGATTGCAGACTCAGGGAAGTATAATGATACACAATACTTCGTGAGTTTCTACTGCCTCTTCCTCAACTTCATTTCCTTCCCTCCACATTTCCCTTCACTTTCTACTCCTCTCTTGTCTGATTGTGGTTGTCCATTCACTTTGTCTGATTTCTCATTTGTCACCATTGTAGATTGTGACCGAAGATTCATAGCGCTTTTACTTCCTCTCAACTGTAAAAGGTAAGGTTTTTTCCCCCTTAAAGTTACTGCCTTTTCATTTCTTTAATTGGGTTTAGTGGCAATGTTACTCTCGAACCATATGCTTTTTGGTGTCATTTGCATTGTTAATTGAATTGTTTATTGAATTGTTAATTGGTATGCATTAGTATATTGTATTTATAGAGTTCTGAAGTTAGGGTTTGTAATTGGTAATTGGTATGTATTAGTATATTGTATTTGAAATGGGAGTTGAGGGTGTAAATGGAGTATTTATTGAAGTTGAAATGGAAGCAGCGTGGATTAAGAAGAGTTTGCAATCACGCGCACGTATTTGGAGCTCAAATGGCATAGTCAATGCCTGAAAGTTGACAAAAGTCACCGGAAACTGATTTAAGGTGTTTTTTTTAATAAAAAGTCTCTTAAAAGGTGTTTTTTTTACAAAAAAACTGATTTTATAAGGTGTTTCTTTGCAAATTTTCCTTTTAACTCATTAAGAATAATGAACATAATCACTTAATATTTTTAACATAAATCAACATAAATAAACATTAGTTACTAGGTTATACATTAAAGTGTTTACAAGTACTAACAAAGCAAACAGGAACAATAACTTTGATAGCATTAACCAGAGCATATAATTAGAGCATATAAACCACTGAAGCAACCTATAATCATATCTGAGCAACCATAGCATAGTGAGTATTATTAACTACTCTACTTAGGAAAAACAATCAAGAAGAATGTAGAACAAAGAAATAAACCAAGCGTATCTCTTACGTTTGTGCTAATTATTCCCCGTTTTGACATCATTCAAAAAGGATGAGAGCATTCAAACCACAACACTATCAATATATGAATAATAAAAGAAGGTAAGCAAGGAATAGCAACTATCAAAAGTAATACAAACAAATGCAGTCATTAAATGCAAGGATTAAATATTACAGACCAAATGTTTGATAGGAGCAGCATTGTTCCAAGACAAAATAAATACAATACCCAACATGGTACGTAAAAACCAAAATAAAAGATTGTTTGTTTGTTAAGCAAGCATGAGAAAAAGATAATAAGTAAGTGGATCAAGTTGCAGGATTGTCTTCTTCGTCCACATTATTCGGTCTGGACCTTAAATGTATCCAACTTTGCACCCAGACGTACTTCCATTTGTCTTCATCATCATCATACACTTTAGAAACTATGATAAGGGTTGAGGGAAGGGTGAAAGACGGCAAACCAAACCCTTATCAAAGGAAGTTGCAGCGAAAGAGATCCTCAGCTCGATGATCAAGAACTCAACTACGTCAATTCCAACTAGTGTATCTTTGGCCTTCCTTAACGTTTATCTCTATTAACCATGATGCTTTCCTCCTTTCTCACAGGTGCATCAATGATCTTTCACGCTGGAAGGTTTGTCATCTAAAAAACCAATTAGGGTGTTTGGTGACTTTGATCTAATGGTATAATGCTTTTTTTTTTGGGAAAAAGAGATCATAAGTTCAATTCTTACCACTAGGTTTTTTGGGGATGGGATTTTCCTTATTCTCCCTCCCATTCCAGTGGGCTTGGTCTGATTCTTCAAAACAATCAAAAAGAAAAAAATTGTTGATAGGTTTGTCATTTTCTTCATAGGATTTGTGTCATAATGTACTAATTTGATGTGTGAGTGCCTGAGTGGGTTCAAACCAAGTATGTCAATCGTCTAATATTCACATAACGGTACCTTACTCTCGTGTCTAGAGAACACTTGACTGTAAACACTCTTGGTAGAAACTCTACCCTTTGTGAGAAATCATTTCATTACAATTGTGTAATGGAATGGATTTGAGGCCATTACAAGGTTATGGGACTCTATTTGACATTTATCCCACGTTTACTCTTCACCTATTATGTCTGTCTTTTGGGTGAGTTTTCTTGTTTATTCTATAACAAATTGCAAGTTGTTCAATTATACTTGATGAATGTCGTTGTGTTTGGCAACGTTTGCCGACATACTAGATGATTCATTTGAGATCTTTGATGAATTATACCAACAGATTTGTTATACATCTTCCCAAGTTCATATTTTTTGTGCATGTGAACCATCCTTAAACATAATGAGATTAGTTAAGACCTAAGATACCGTTTCTGCACTTACTAAAACCTCACAACATTACCTCATTATTAGTAATGTGTCTTGTACACTGTTGTTAGTATTCATCATTATATTGCCGAGCTGCCGGAACATTGACCGAGTAGCTGATTTTGGCAGTGGTTGTGGCATTTCCGAAGCCGGCTTTTACGTTGGCAGTTAACAAACCAAATTTTATTAGGGAAATTCTACGGTAACACCTAACTTTGTCAAAATGCTTATAGCAGCATAAATTTTTTGAAATTCACAAAATAGCATTACATTAAAAATATATTTACACTATGAAGAAGAAATTACAAATAGGCCTTATTTTTTTTCTACTTTTGAAGAATAAAGTAAGGTATTTTTTCATTTCTTGCTATGGTGTGAATACTTTCCAATTTTGATGCTATTTTGTGTATCTTGAAAAAATGTTATATTAATAGCATTCCAGCAAAGTTGGGTACTATCATGTGGAATATTCCATTTTAATATTATTAATCGGTATAGTTAAACTCAATTTTGCCTCTCTTTTATTTGATCAATTATTTGAATTTTTGTAAATAATAATAGATTAAATCTATTTTTGTTTAAAGTTTATATTGATAGCTTGTAAGTGTCCTTATCATACTTTTACTCCTTTTTAATATTGTTAACCAACATTTTAAACCTTATTTTTATGAAAATGTTTCCCGTCAAACAAACACCCCTATATATTATAATTCATAAATAATACTAGCAAGTGTAAGTATTGAATCATTTACCAAAAATGGAGGGAATCAAGTGAGGAGGATGAAATCTAGAAAACCAGATCCTAAGAAATCTGACTTTCCCATAACAAAATTACTCTGAAAAATGACAAACAAATCTAATTTTCTTTTTTATGAATCTTAATAATGGCCAAGAAGAAATCAACAGAAGTAGAAGAGAAAAGCTTTCGGCCTGACTCATGTCTATACAAACTTGTCAATAAAATTTTCGCTGCTTTTCTTCTGACTCTTTTGTTCATATTCATCTGGTCTTCTTCCACCATGTTATGAATGGTAGTATACTAATGTGATTATAAATGATACTATACTAATGTGTGACTTGAGTGCACATTAAAGGGTTGAATTCATGTGTGTGACTCTTGAGTTGTGGAATCCAAAAGGGTGTAATAAGGTGAAGAGTATTCATGGGAATTATTGGTGTTAATGAAGATTAAGGTGAAGAGTCTCATGTGTGTGACTCTTGAGATAATGCCTTTTCAAGTTCTTAGAGTTATTTCATAGTATTCATTACCCTAAATTAACTATGTATTTATGTGAGCCATTCATCTTCAAGTACCTAGCACTATAAATAGGGCTCTCATACCCACACTTCAAGTATGCAAAACACATCAAACACAACCCTTAAGCCAAACACATAGCCTATTGTTGTTATCTCTATCTCAATTGTAATTCTTCATATTGAAGTGTTGTTTGTATTCATTTGATATAATATAAACATAAACTACACACCACGGAGGACGTAGCCATCATTGGGTGAACCTCCTTAAATCTTTGTGTCCTTGTTTGTTACTTTGTCAAACTTAATTTTGCTCATTGTTGTTTGTTCTTAACATCGTAAGTATTTGGCGATCGTTTTCAATTGGTATCAGAGCCAAGGTTATTTTGCGGTGTTTTAAGAAATTATTACTTGAAAATCATGACTACAATGAAGCTCGATATTGAGAAGTTTGATAGGAATGTAAACTTTGGCTTATGGCAAGTCAAAATGAGAGCCATTTTGATTCAAAATGGTGTGCACAAGGCGATTGATGGTGTAGAGAAGATGCCGGAAGGAATGTCCGCATCGAGACGGGAAGAGATAGACACAAAGGCGTTATCGGCAATCCAATTATGCTTATCCAATGAAGTTCTAAGAGAGGTTGTTAAAGAAACAACAACCAAGAGTATATGGGAGAAATTGGAATCACTCTACATGGCCAAGAGTGTTACCAATAGGCTACTTTTGAAGAGTAGACTCTACGACTTACGCTTGGAGGAAGGTAAACCTTTAAAACCTCACTTGGATGAGTTTTGTTCCATTGTTATGGATTTACAAAACATTGATGTTAAGCTTGATGATGAAGACTTGGCAATTTATCTTTTATGTTCTTTACCCCCTTCTTATAAAAATTTTAGAGAAACTCTACTTTATGGTAGAGATAATTTGAGTAGTGATGATGTGAAGAATGCCTTGACTCAAAGGGATCTCATTGATACACAATTGTCACAAAAGTCACCAAGCAATGCTAGTGACGGTTTGTTTGTAAGAGGGAGGTCACAAGAGAAAGGTTCCACTAGTGGGAGTGGAAACAAGGGTAAAGAAAGGTCCAAGTCCGTAAGGCCAAACAAAAATAAGACTTGTAACTATTGCAAGCTTAAGGGCCACATCAAGAAGGATTGTTGGAAGCTTAAGAGAAAGCTAGAAGAAGAGGCAAGGGAAGGAACTAGCAATGCCAATGCTAGTTATGTGAATGATAGTGATGATGGCGATGTTCTTGTTGCCACTCATGAGTACAAAGGTAATAATGAATGGATTCTTGATTCGGGGTGCACATTCCACATGACTCCCAACAAAACTTTCTTCCATACATTTGAAAGTGTTGATGGGGGAAATGTTACCATGGGAAACAACACCACATGTAAGGTTGTTGGGATTGGGAGCATTAAAATTAAAATGTTTGATGGGATTGTGAGGACCTTAACCGATGTAAGGTATGTCCCGGGCTTGAAAAAGAATCTTTTATCTTTGGGTACTCTTGATAAGATCGGGTGTAGAATCACTTGTGAAGGTGGAGTTATGAAGGTAGCCAAGGGTTCACTAGTGGTGATGAAGGGGAGGTTGAATGGGAGTTTGTATGCTCTTCAAGGTTCAACCATTCTTGGCTCGGCGAATGTATCCACAAGCACAATGTTCGATCGTGACACCAAACTTTGGCACTTGAGGCTTGGTCACATGAGCGAAAGAGGTATGTTTGAACTCTCTAAACAAGGTTTATTTGATGGAAAAAATTTTGGGAACCTTGGTTTTTGTGAACATTGTGTTTATGGGAAACACAAGAGAGTTAGTTTTAAACCCGCCATCCACAACACTAAGGGGATATTAGATTATGTCCATTCCGACTTGTGGGGGCCTTCACGAACGCCCTCCCTTAGTGGTTGTAGCTACATGTTGACCTTTATTGATGATTACTCTAGAAAAGTTTGGTGTTACTTTATAAAACATAAATATGAAGTTTTTGATGTCTTCTTGGAATGGAAGAAGATGATTGAAAAGAAAGCCGGTAGGAGCATCAAGACCTTGAGAACCGACAATGGTCTTGAATTTGTTGATAGCAAGTTTCTCATTTATTGTTCTAATGAAGGTATTGTTAGACATAGAACTTGTGCAGGTCGTCCTCAACAAAATGGTGTTGCGGAGAGGATGAATAAAACGTTATTGGAAAGGGCAAGATGCATGCTAAATCAAGCAAATTTGGGGAAACAATTTTGGGCCGAAGCGGTGGCTACGGCATGTTATTTGATCAACCGTTCACCTCATACCGCCTTGAAGTTCAAGTCGCCACAAGAGGTATGGTACAACACTCCGGTAAACTATTCTAGTCTTAGAATCTTTGGTTGTCCAGCTTATATTCATGTAAATGATGGTAAGTTAGAACCTAGGGCTAGAAAAGGTATCTTTGTGGGGTATGGAGTGGGTGTAAAGGGGTATAGGGTATGGTGTAATGAATCAAAGAAAATTATTGTTTCTAGAGATGTTGTTTTTGATGAAGATAGCATGCTTGTATCTAATGTTGAAAAACCTTTTAATAATGATGATAATGAAGCACAAGTGGAGGTTGAATCCTCCAATGTTGATAATGAGAAAAATGATGATGTTCAACAAAGGTCTCCTCCTTTGTCCACAACTAGGCAAAGAAGGAAGATCGTGGCTCCAAGGAGGTACATTGAAGAGTGTGATTATGTTGTTTATGCTCTCAACATTGCTAGCGAAGTCGAAGGGTTAAATGAACCAAGTACGTACAAGGAGGCTATGGCCTCAAATGACTCAAGCAAGTGGTTGATTGCTATGAAACAAGAGATGGAATCTCTTGCGAAGAATGGAACTTGGGATATCGTTGTTGCACCAAAGAAAATGAAGATTGTGGGGTGCAAGTGGATATTCAAGAGGAAGGAGGGTCCTTCTAGTGATATTCCTCCCATCTACAAAGCAAGGGTTGTTGCAAAGGGATACTCTCAAATTGAGGGTATTGATTTTCACGAAGTTTTCTCTCCGGTCGTGAAACACTCTTCTATTAGGGCATTGCTTGCTTTGGTGGCGATGGAGGATTTGGAGTTACATCAATTGGATGTAAAGACGACTTTTCTTCACGGTGAGCTTGAAGAAGAAATCTTTATGAAGCAACCGGAAGGTTTTGAGGTAGCCGGTAAGGAGAATCATGTGTGTAGATTGAAGAGGTCATTGTATGGGTTGAAGCAATCTCCAAGGCAATGGTACAAAAGGTTTGATTCCTTTATGATTTCACATGATTTTGTTAGAAGTTCTTATGATAGCTGTGTTTATCTTAAGAAATTTGAAGATGGTTCTTTACTATATTTGCTCTTATATGTTGATGATATGCTAGTAGCATGTAGCTCTTTGCTTAAGGTGGAGGACTTGAAAGAGTTGCTTTCAAGTGAATTTGATATGAAAGATCTTGGTGAAGCCAAGAAGATTCTTGGGATGGAGATTTTGAGAGATCGGGCTAAGGGTGTCTTATACCTTAGTCAAAGGAAGTACATTGAGAAAGTTGTTCAACGTTTCTCCATGGATGATGCTAAAGGTGTGTCTACTCCTCTTGCTTCTCATTTCAAATTGTCCAAGAATTTGTGTCCACAAACAAAAGAGGAAGAAGAGCAAATGGTAAGAATTCCATACACTAGTGCCGTTGGTAGCGTTATGTATGCTATGGTATGCTCTAGGCCCGACATTGCTCATGCGGTGAGTTTGGTGAGTAGATATATGTCTAATCCGGGTAAGGGACATTGGGAGGCACTAAAATGGCTATTGAGGTATTTGAAAGATACTTCAAATGTTTGTCTCATGTATGGGAAAAATTCAAGTGAGCTAACCGGGTTTTGTGACTCGGATTATGGTGGTGATCTAGATAATAGAAAGTCCACAAGTGGGTTCGTGTTTACTTTGGGTGGTTCGGCGATTAGTTGGCAATCATCTTTGCAAGATGTGGTTGCTCTTTCTACAACCGAAGCGGAGTACATAGCCGTGGCCGAGTCATTCAAGGAAGCAAAATGGCTTAAAGGTCTTGTTGGTGAAATGTGCAACAAAGTGTGTGAGGTAAGTGTGCATTGTGATAGTCAAAGTGCAATTCATTTGGCTAAGAATCAAAACACATTTCATAGAAGGTCCAAGCACATTGATATTAAGTATAACTTTATCCGGGATGAAGTTGAGCACAAAAGGGTGTTATTGAAGAAAATTGACACTACGGAAAATCCGGCCGACATGATGACAAAGTCATTACCTACTACCAAGTTTGAGTTATGTGTTGACTTGGTAGGTTTAGCTCCTTGCTTGAGATAATGCCCTCTTGGGCATTTTGAGGTGTGTATGTTTTTTTGAATATGAAGTGGATTGATGAATGTTGTGACTTGGGTGAACTCAAGTCAAGGTGGAGATTGTTATGAATGGTAGTATACTAATGTGATTATAAATGATACTATACTAATGTGTGACTTGAGTGCACATTAAAGGGTTGAATTCATGTGTGTGACTCTTGAGTTGTGGAATCCAAAAGGGTGTAATAAGGTGAAGAGTATTCATGGGAATTATTGGTGTTAATGAAGATTAAGGTGAAGAGTCTCATGTGTGTGACTCTTGAGATAATGCCTTTTCAAGTTCTTAGAGTTATTTCATAGTATTCATTACCCTAAATTAACTATGTATTTATGTGAGCCATTCATCTTCAAGTACCTAGCACTATAAATAGGGCTCTCATACCCACACTTTAAGTATGCAAAACACATCAAACACAACCCTTAAGCCAAACACATAGCCTATTGTTGTTATCTTTATCTCAATTGTAATTCTTCATATTGAAGTGTTGTTTGTATTCATTTGATATAATATAAACATAAACTACACACCACGGAGGACGTAGCCATCATTGGGTGAACCTCCTTAAATCTTTGTGTCCTTGTTTGTTACTTTGTCAAACTTAATTTTGCTCATTGTTGTTTGTTCTTAACATCGTAAGTATTTGGCGATCGTTTTCACACCATTATTATCTCTGGCTCCATTGTTCATGTCTGTGTAACATCTAGGAAACTTAACAATTATTATTGTCTTTCTGCTGGCGCTCATCCTACCACTGCCTATGACCCTCAAATTTCTGATACCTACACGAATACACGGTACCAAGTGAGCGCGTTCTCTTCATCTTGAACATCGTTAGAGTATATAATATATTTTGTGCCTCAACTATCAGTTGATTCCTTGACATGGTATCAGAGGCCAACGTGACAAGAGATCATTGGTTCGAATCTCAACCACCCTTCGGCTTCTGCTGCACCCACAATTCTAGCCCAAAGGCTCTCGTGTGAGGGTATGCTAGAGTATATAACATATTTTGGGGTAGCAACCATCGGCTTAGGCTTTTGGTTGGGTTGATGATTCCTTGACAGTTATATCAGCAAAAATTATGCAATGTCGACAATGTTTATTGATCTGTAGAATACAAGACCAAGGATAGAGCAAAAATTGACAAATTCTTTATGGCCCTGTGCAATTTTATATTTTTCCAATTTAAACACTTAACATATACTACGTAATTTAATATTGAAGTCCCTAATTATTCGGGGCCCTGTGCGGTCAAACATGTTGAACATGCTCAGAACATTCGCTGAATAAGACACGTGAATAGTAACTGTATCGAATATCGAAAATTTTGTGCGTGATTTGTGTTATAAACTTGGCATTGTCAATTAAGAGTTGCCTCAAATCTGTGCAGAATGCTCAATTTTATTTAATAACTGTAATTTTTGCTGTTTTTCATTTTGAGTTATAGACTATATCACTGATTACGAACATTTTAATATTGAAGAGAATCAATGGAAGTACAAAAGAGATTGTTGAAACATCCCCATCACTGGACTCATCTGAGTTCACGAAGCTAGTCCTCCGAGAGGGCATCGACAAGGCAAAAGCAGAGGAAAAGGTGAAATCTAGAAAAGTTGTGGAAGGCCAATTAGCAATCCTACGAAAGTACATTGCAAAATCAAAGCCTACGAATTGCGAGGGAAGAGGGATATATGTATATGATCTACCTTCAAAGTTCAACAAAGATTTAGTAGCAAAGTGTAATGAGATCGTATCGTGGTCTGATTTTTGTGATTACTTCAACAACGATGGAATGGGAGAGCCTATCGCGGAGCTAGGGAAAGGATGGTACAATACGCACCAATTTTTACTCGAGCCATTATTCCACAATCGAGTTATGAACCATCCTTGTAGGGTTAAAAATGTGAATGATGCTAAGCTTTTTTATGTACCATTCTATGGTGCCTTAGATATGATCAACTCGCATTTTAGTAACACTAGTGGATCAAATGTTCGAGAGCTCTCCAAAGAAATCGTCCTGTGGCTTGAGCAACAGAAGACGTGGAAGAGACACTCGGGGTTAGATCATGTGTTTGTTTTAGGTAAAAACTCTTGGGATCTTCGAAGAGTCGAAGATTTAGTACCTTGGGGTACGCCTTTGTTGGAGCTTGATGAACTACAAAGTCCAATAAAGCTCATAATTGAGCGACAACCATGGCATATCAACGATGTGGGGGTTCCATATCCGTCTTATTTCCACCCTAGCTCAGACGATGAGATCATCGAATGGCAGTCAAAAATCAGAGTAGTGCACCGGAAGCATTTGATTAGCTTTGCAGGTGCTACACGTACAGCCCCCGAAAACATACGATCGATTCTCATCAAGCAATGCAACTCGGTAAAAGATCCTACATTGTGCAACTTTTTTAACTGTGGTGTAAAAAAATGTGTTGGACTTGCTTTCCCTGTGATCAAACTTTTTATGGAATCAGAATTCTGTCTTCAGCCAGATGGGGATAGTCCGACGAGAAAATCAGTGTTTGATTCGCTCATTGCGGGTTGTATACCGGTTGTTTTCGACCCGTTTACAGCACATTACCAATATCCATGGCATTTACCCGAGGATTACAGGAAATATTGTGTGTTTATAGAGCAAGATGAGGTGAAAATGTCAGAGGTAAATGTGGTAGAAAAGCTAAGGAAGATCACAGTAAAAGAAAGGCAAGAGATGAGGAAATATATTATTGATGAATTGATGCCTAAATTGAGTTATGCAAATGCTAATGCTAAGTTGAAGATATTTGAAGATGCATTCACAATTGCTGTTAATAATGCTGTTCAAATGGCAATTCAGAGATTGAATTCATCAGTTGGAATTTGAGGGTGGTGCATTTGTATGGCTACTTCATAGGCTTCTTTAATCATGTCTTTAGAAATTTTGTTAATTGTGCTTATCAAAATTAGGATTTGGAATGGTAGCAATTCTTAAATTTTTTTCCACAAAATAGCACTCAATTCTTGTAAAAGTAACTACAGTAACATTATTAAGCCAAAAACGTTTAGTTTTCCGTTAACTATGGAAATGATATAAATAACCCTGTTTTATTACATTAAAAGTTAGCACCTCCTCCCTCTTCCATTCAATGCGTTCTTGTTTTTTCTTTAATGGCTTCCTTTGTTTTTTTCTTTAATGGCTTCCATTCAATGAAAATGACATAAATACCCCTATTTTAATTAACTCATTAATGGCTTCTTTTGTTTTTTCTTTCAATCTCTACTTGAAGTATTCCTATTATCACTTAGTGCCATTTCTGATAATTTTAAAGGCGTCGAGCGAAATTTTAAATATGAGCCCTTTAATAACAAACATGCGCTTAGATGAATAAAATTATTGTATATTGCTAAATTTATACTATCAATAAATATCATTTTTAATAGTCTTATTACTTATAAAATTATAAAAATAATTAACCAACAAATTTCAAAATTTTCATATGATATTTATGCTGTGAGATTGTATGAGCTTGTGTAATGATTTATTTTAAAATTGTAGTACTGTAGTTATAGGTGCAGGAAATACAATTGATTCTTAATTCTTATACTGTTCACATAAGATGCCTGTAACGCACTTCTGTCATCTGGAGTATTGTTTGTACCGAATAATTTTGCAAACTACCAGGACTCTATGGTGTGTGTGTGTGTGAGGGGGGGTTGTGCATAAGGGGAGTCTAGGTCCGGGCTTACCTACGTGATGGTCTGAGTCATTTAATTAAAAGCTGTGTTTGTGTTAATATTGAATTGTGTAATATATAACAGAAGAATGGTAGTCCAATTGGTACACACATGTAGAAGCGAGTATTCGCCCCACACTATACTACTATGCCCCACACTAAACTAGTATCCTGGATCTTGTATTATTATCGTACATGTTGACTATGTTACTGAGACCTTTAGAGTGTCGGACAGAATTAGATATCAGAGGATCTGCAACGCAATTATACAGCTAAAAAGCTCTGTTTCTTGAGGGTGAGTAAGGAGGGTTGAAGTGACTCATTATGGATTCATGGTCATATATTATTGTTATTTTGTTGAATTTGTAGTAGCATTTGGGATGGTTTTCATAAGAGAATGTTGGAATTGCAGAGCCGATATAGCGTTCAGATGCTGTAAGAGCTGCTTATTTTGATATTTTACGAACTCGAATGCATCATCTTTGTCAAAATCTATGTTTTGTTTTGATGAGTCGACAAATGTATTGCTTGACAAAAAATTACATGCTAACATTAGGTTCAAGGTAAAAGTTCCTAGAGGCCTCCTTACCAACCTACTGCCATATGAGCTCAGACTCAGAATATCATGTCTATTCAGTTGAAAAGGACGGGGGAATCAAGGAGTTGTAGAGTTCTTTTTTAAGGTGGCAATTTAGAGTACACTTGCAACACCTGTTGAAGCAAGAAAAATTGTTTGTGTACGTGCATTGTACAAATTACTAACTGTGGTTGTTTGTTACAATGGCGTATTTGCTTTTTTTACATCTGTTTTGCATTCTCAGGAGGATTTTGTTGGTTATGAAATCCATAATTTTGGCTGGTTGGCATATGAACTCAAGAACTCACTTAGAAGTCGATGAAATTGCTTGTTCTCCTTATACTCTTGTGTCTATTATTCTTGTTAATGAGAGTTCCCCTTGTATTTCCAAGGCACTTTTTCCTTCATATCTAAGATAACTTTAAGCATTTCAAGTAGTGCAAAACTTTTCTGCTATTCTTTTCTTTTTGTGGATGAATAATTTTTTGGGCAAATATAAACTTGCGTCAACTCTATGTTCATTAGCAATACATATTTCTAAATCCAACTGCACAATGGATACAATTGAAATACTCTCTCCGTTCCTTTGAATAGCACCAAATTTCCGTTTGAGGTTGTCCCACTTATTTTTCACTATTTTCTTTTATGGTCATGGTCTCACCTCCTCTTTTTCAATCTCATCCACAAATTTAGTCTCTCTTCTCATCCACTTATTTTTTCATACACTTGTTTTTTTTGTCTAATATTCCAACTATCAATCAAACAACACTAAATTTGAGTGCAATCTATAATGGATAGAAGGAATACCTCACAAAAGTTTATATTCAGATAACTATTTATCTGCATTATTAAGTGTTAAATATTCTCTCATGCTAACTACAGTGAATAGTTAAGCTTTGGACCAGAATGATCTTTGAAAATAAATTACTGAACCTGTGTTAACAAAGACATCTCAAGTAGTTGTGTCTTGTGAGCATCAACTATGAGAAAACTATTGCCATAATGTCGTGTTTGTTTACTTCTATCATTGCTAACAATTTTTGTCAATGTGCAGATGATATCTACTTCTAATTGCTAAGTCACAGATAAATATCACATGCTTTTTATTACAAAGAATTGCGTAAATTAGTTGGCAGCAGTTTCAAAACTTCTTCATTTTCCGACTCTGTATTGACAATTGACATGTTCATAGTATTGGAGATTCTTAGTAGTAAAAGCTTGGTTTTGGTGTCGTTTGGAAGTGAAATCACCAAGCTCACTTTACCAGCACATCATTGGCTTGTCATTTCGTAGTAGTTCAGTAGGTTAATTGTTTTAGGTATTAATCTTACCAACATGAGTGTCATGTTGTGTTTTAGTAGTTGAATAGCTGATTGTTTATGCCAAACCTATCTCTCATTCTAGGTCGTTCTGTTAATACATCGAATTTTGGTTAGCTTTGCAGCCTGTGAGATGCTAATGGGATGTTTGGAAGAACTAGCAAGGAGATATCCAGCTACAAAGTTTGTCAAGATAATTTCCACTTATTGTATACCTAATTATCCTGATTGTAATTTACCGACACTGTTGGTATACAATAATGGTGCGGTCAAGGCAAACTATGTAGGATTGCATAGTTTTGGAAAACAGTGCACAGCTGAAGGTACATAAACTTGTAAATGATTTTCTCTATATGTGTAGAAAACTCAAGAAGTCTTTATGTCTTCTCATCTGATGATTGGAATGAATAATTAGATTGCAGAAATTAGTTTATGAGGAGTTGTGATTCTACCATTCTTCCCTGAATATGGATACATACTTGGGTTAAAGTTATGAGTTAGAAGAGAAGTTAAAGATGGATAATAGATTAGTATCAGTTGTTAATTTTTATACAGTACCCTGAATCCTGATATTCAACTTATTGTCTTGTAAATTTTAGGAAGGTATAGCTATTGTGACATAGTCTCTTTATTCATAGGTCAACTTGTTGCTAGTTGATGGTTGGAGATGTTTTTGCATCAAAAAGTATTTGGTCTATAAAGTGTTACATGTTTGTTACGGACAATTTTTTTGTTTTCACTTTTTATAGTCCTCGACTGATTCCGGTTTCCTTATTCAGGTGTTGCACTGGTTCTCTGTCATTCAGATCCTGTGCTTAATGATGGTCAGACTGTCAGTGATGCTTCATGGAGATCTGTTCTTGATGGAGAAAGTAAGAGACTCATAGAAAAGGTTTTGGCTGAGCGTGAAAATGCAGACGATGATGGTGCCTCAAGTGATTAACTGGTCTTGAGATTCTAAGTTTTGTTTCTTTTCTTTTTAGTTTCTTGTCTTTGCTACACTTTGGAAAGGATGTGAATATTAGTCTAAGGGAGTATAGTGGATGGTTTGTTTCATGTCACTTTAAGCAACTTCTTGTTGTTTATAATTGTGTGGAGAGTGAAAAGTGAAGACTTGTTAGAATTTTATTTATTAATTTCTGAACAACTGAACATCAGTTTGCCCATAGATTGTAACTCAGCTCACTGCTGTAGAATGAAACTTCTATAATTCCAAAGTTGCATTGTATCTTCTAATCTCTTCACCCATTCCCCTTTGTCTTGTTTATTCGTGTTACTTTTGGGGTCTTGCTTGGGTCATTTATAAGCAAAATTTAGCTAAAATGATTTCTTTTAACCCTTCTCTCTGTAAATTTGTATCTTTCAATTCCCTTTTTTCACTTGCTTCTGGCCATTGTCCTTGATTTGTTCTATTTTGATGAGTCAGAGCCAAACATGATACATGATGAAGTTACTCAATGATTTAATGGAAGGATCTGCTATTTCGGAAGTTACATGCTGTTCACTTGTGGATTGGTATGTGCACTTAATGCAGGGTAAGCTGCACACTTGACAGAACTCATGAATTCAAGCTAAGTATTCAAATTCCTTAGGCAGATGGTAAGTTGTGAGTACATAAGGTCAACGAAGACCGCAGAACTTAGCAGAGGTATCCATGAGAGGTAACAATACGTACATTGTCTGGAGACTGATAGCCCTTATTAGCTGATTCCCTTTTCGGTCTGCTGATTGCCTATATGTATCATCAGTACATTATCATTGTTAGTAAGCTCACTCTACCGTCAATCAGTAACTTACAAGCAACTGTCCTATTGTGTTGGAACTTGGTCGATCTTGTTGGTCCTGGTGGCACATGTAGGTGCGCTCTGTAGAGGTTTCCGTCTTCTCGGTGTCTTGCAGATGTGAGGTGGATATCAACGTTACTATATACACAATTATTGCTTGATTCAATATTCAAATGACAATATGGTTTCATCAAACTTTTGATGCCACTATTTTTGTGCTTGCTTTAGTTGATATAATGAATTTACAAGTTTACACATCTTACTTTGTTGTCCTTTCATAACAAACCCCTTGGGTTGTTTCATATAGAATTCTTCATCTAGTTCTCCATACAAAAAGGCTGTTATCACGTCCATTTGATAGATTACTAAATTATGTATTGTAGCAAGCGCTACCTACAACCTAATAGTAGTTGTTTTTGCTACTAGTGCATATGCATCAAAATAATCAATATCATGCTTTTGCCTAAAGCCTTGTGCCACTACCTGGGCCTTGATATTTTCAATTGTACTATTAATCTTCGTTTTCTTACGAAAAATCCACTTATAACTTATTGGTTTACAAGATGGAGGGAGATTCACCAATAACCAAGTATTATTTCCTGTGATGGAGTTCATCTCATCATATATAGCGTTTTACCAAAGAGATATCTTTGTAGCAATTGCATCACTATATGGTAACAAGTCACCTTTTCAACACTTAAATAATATGAAACACTAAAATGAATGTCTAACCTTCATTTGTACATAAAAATAAGGTCCAAAAGATTTCACTTTTCTTTTGTCTCTTTTATTCCTTTTAGGAGTAAATTCAACTAAACGATCTTGTTCAAAGAAACTTCTTGTGGGGTTTCTTGTTGATTATGATCCAATTCATCATTAGTACTTATTTGTAGATGTCTTCATCTACTAATTGATGAAAAGTCTATTTTCATCAAAAATTGTCTCTTGACTCAATTGTCGAAAGAATTGATATGTAGTCATTTTGTACTTAGAATCTACAGGTTTTGCTTTGATTTGCATAGCCTACAAAAATGCATTTAAGACCTCGCTCACCAAGTTTCTATCTCATGTTGTCGGGTACTCCTACATCCCCAAACTCGTAGTTAGCTTAAATTAAGCTTTTTCTTGTACCAAAGTTTATAAGGAGTTTCCTTATTGGTTTCTAGATAGAATTTGATTAAGAATGTGACATGCGGTCAATATTGCTTCACCCTAAAGCTGGAGTAGGATAACATGAAATTTATCATTTCTTGAGGAATTCGATTCTTCCATTCTATCACACCATTTGATTGTGATGCATAGGTGACATTTGTTTCATGTATTATAACAATTGAATGGAAAGAAGTAGGATCATAATAATTTCCTCCTCCGTTCTTAATTTCACAAGTTTACTATTAATTTGTAATTCAACTTCCTTTATATAAACTTTAACGAAACATAGAGCTTCTTCTTTATATGTTAGAGATATACATTACAAAACTTTGAATAATTATCAATAAAAGTCATAACATGTGTTTTATTTTCTAATGATGGAGTACTATGAAAGTCATAGAGATCACTAAGTATTAAATCAAAATTTTAAAATTTTCTTTCAACACTTTTAAATTGTGTTCTTATGATCTTATTAAGTATGCAAGTTTTGCAACTTTTAGATTTTTGGTAGCATAAAAGAATATATTCATGCTTAGATATAAAGGAAACTTTATCAAAATTAATGTCCTAATCTAGCATGGAAAAGATAATGCAAATTAAATCACAACTTATTTTATCTCATTAATAT
This sequence comes from Amaranthus tricolor, assembly GCF_026212465.1. Taxonomy (NCBI): domain Eukaryota; kingdom Viridiplantae; phylum Streptophyta; class Magnoliopsida; order Caryophyllales; family Amaranthaceae; genus Amaranthus; species Amaranthus tricolor. Next base: position 17,933,382 of record NC_080051.1, on the reverse strand, counting down.
GTCTTAATCTAGCATGCCAAAGATAATGCAAATTAAATCAGCTAGACACAAAAAATATATCGGTCTTCCATAAAAAAAACAATGTGCGGGTTTAAAAAGAATGACGTTTCCACCCAACTAAAAAAATAGGATCACATGTGAGAGGGAGTGTTGGAAAAATAACTCACATGTGATCCCACATCGAAGAATTAGAGAGAGGTTTAATAACATATAAGCTTAATGGGCTATTCCTCTTAATACCAATTGGTTTCATCCTCATCAGACTTATTTGCAGTTAACTCTCCTCTTGTGTGAGTGTTGTGTTTTTGTTGAGTTGGAGAATTGATAGTCTCCTTTATGCTTTTATGAATTATGTGGCAAAGTAACAGTTGATTGCATTAAGAATGGTGAGGATTTTATTTATTGTTTATGTGAATTTCATTGTTTAATTTCTCAGATAATATTCACGATCTGCTTTAAATTAAGGTTGTCTTATTCTTGCAGAAAGGCCATATGCAGAATGGTTGGATTTTTGGAGAGTCATGGTCATTGCTATAGAAGAAAAGCTTATGAAATATTGCTTCTGTTAATGGCCGACTAATTTTGATATTGTTTTAATAGTTGGTCAAACCTCAGAAGTTCTTGAAAAATTTCATTCGTTACATTTCCTATTCAAACAATATTTAATTTTCTATCCGTTTAACTTTTGTTTTTGGATTATAATGGACTAAAGTAAAATGATTTGATAAATCATGTGCATAAGCTATGTGAAGTTGCGCATAATATTTTCGACCAAGAGTCATTCAAAAACAACTTCTTTGTTACTGTTATCACTAACAAAGGTAAAGTTGTGTACATCCGACCTTTAAACCCCACCCTAAATGAAAGCTAGTTAATAACATTGCTAACTAATGACGCCCAATCACAAACAAGAATCTAAATATTCTATGAACAGCCTAACTCTGATATATTGCCCCTTTCAAATCTCCAGGTCCACTATAGTTGCTGTCAAGTTGGCTAATCAACTGAAAATTCAATCCTTTTGTTTCTTTCTTTAATATTTTCTCATTTCTCATTTCTCATTGTTAGATATAATGATTGAGTTTATGTAAAGCTTGAAGTGAGGTTGTCTATTACCATCACTTAAGAGAACAAGTAAATGTCAGAGGAATTTTTAGTGTGCGCCCCCCCGCCTCTTCTCCTTGTTGGTTTTCAGAGTAAGTTGTGCTGATGATGAAATCTCGTTCTCACACAATCATTGCTTCTAAGCTCGCTCTACGATCAAATAGCAACGCGCAGTCAACTTCTTTACCATGTTGGAGCATGGTTAGTATTGTGGGTGCACTTTGTCCAGAGGTAGCCTTCATTTGGACATCTAACAGGTGTAAGATTAACAATCATGTGAAGATCCCACTAGATTTGCCTAGAAAGAGTGTGTGTTTGCCTTCTCATATGGTCGATAAGTCATCCTTTGATGCTTTTATTCCACTCCTTTTTGCTCCTTTCTTTGTGGGGCCCTCGATTTGTCCTACAGGCTACAGCTAATAAAATACATGATCTTATGTGCATTAGAAATGAATAATGTGTATGAAAGAAAACATAGTGAGGTGAAACAATCAGATAAAGTTTTAAGTGGAGAGAATTTTTTAACAATATATTTTTTGTTTCCGTACACTTGATATCATTATCTCCGAGCCATTTTCCATGAAAGTAGTATTCAAAACATAATTTTTAGTTCACAACTTAAATAGTTTACCTTTGTCTTGATTAGTTTTGGACACCGTATGAGCTTTGTTCTTAAGGTTGTTTCAGATAATGCTATGTGGTGGGTTTTATTGTGTATGTGTGTAAAAGATTAACCATGAGTAATTATGATAAAAAATCATTTAGAAAGGTTAGATTAATACTAATCTGGGAAGAATTATCTAAATTAGATAGTTATCTGGCAATATGCATGGGAAGCTCACGTGCGGTTAAGAGACACTTGTCAACTATAAAGGATCATCATGAGATAGTGGGACACATGTTCAAAGGAAAAGCTAAGAATGCAATAGAAAATAAAGGAAAATCCAATAGTGTAATTGAATGATTGACACGTCCAAGATAAACATTGTGGCATGTAAAGAATTTTAGGGATTAGTAAAGTATCAAGAGAATGTTTTGCACAGACGATGATGAGCTATAAATACAGAACAAAGGACACATAAATGAGGTAGCTAATTTCTACTATTAAGAAAGAAAGATAGGAAACTTAAAAGAATTTATTGCTAGGAAGTTATTACAACTGAATTTTAAGGATCCACTTTGATTTTCAGGAGGACATTAAGAGCATAATTACAAATCTAAGAGTAATTGTAATTGTTCTAAATCAATCTTGCAAATAATGTTTATCAGATATTAAAAAGACCTCATGTCTGAATAAATCCTAAGTAGTAATCCACCTTGTAGCCATAGTGCTCCTAGAAGGACCTATTAGGTAAACTTATCTTATACTGACACTGACTTGCGCGTCAGATTGGGTCCCTGGAAAAACATTCCGAGCCTCGCTAACCCCTTGTTGCTTTTTGTAGGAATATTCATCTTCTTGAGGGATCTTTCTGCATAATCTGGCAAGACATTAAGAACAAGTCTCCACCAGCATTTAGGCTTTTTGATTAATCACTAATTAAGAGCTTAAGTCTTTCAATTAATTGTTCTGCAAAACTAATACAAGAACAGTGTACAAACTCAATAATAAATTTATCATTAGGAACTGATGTGTAACTTGTAAAATTATTTTGTGTTATCAGCAATTCAGCATGTAGGAGTACTATTATAAATTCAATACTTGAGTACTATCTGCTGAAAAATATTGATACTTGTATGTTTATTATTTCGATGGGGCTAAAGATTTATAATTCTTTGGTTTAGGATTATAATAGACTAAAGTAAAATGACACGGTAAATTATATGCACTTCTTATTTCTATGAAGTTGCACATGACATTTGTTATCATGGGTTGATCAGAAATTACCTCTTTGTTAGTTTTATCATTGTTAAGGGTAAAGTTATGTCGCAAACCTCACACTAAGTGGGAGCCACTTAATAGCATTGAGAGCTTCAACACTACGAGAGAGGGTCAAGATGTATCCATTGAAGGTCTCGTGCAATTTCAAAAACTATACTCCTTCCTATTCAACCTAGTAGTCCAATTTAGTTTTTTTTACACTTGCCGAGACAACATTTTAACCTTTAATATTTCTACTTGTGTTTAATTAAAAATTATAAAAAGTTAATATTAATAATCATTACTTTGAGATGAATCAAACAACATCCCACTTGACCATGTTTTAACTTATAGATAGAGTGATAAGTAAATAGTAACCCAAAAGTAAATGGGACTACTAGGAAGAATAAGAGGGAGTAATATTTTTCAAACAACTATGTATCTTTAAACACTTAATATATACTACGTAATTTAATATTGAGGTCTCAAATTTTTTAGGGTCCTGTGCAGTCGCACATATTGAACATTCTCAGTTGGTGGTGCAGACTGTTGCTGGAAAAACGGAAATGACATATTGGACAAAGCTTGGTCTAGAATCTTTCGTCATGTATGCAACTAACTTGACCAGGTATACCGTGTTGGCTTGAATTGATATTAATTAGTGGCTGACATGTTACATCCAATTGATATTAATCCTTTAGTTCATCCTTTGATTTCACATGATTTATATAATATTTAGTCCAATGTAATGCTTGAATTGAGTTTTTGTTACTATTTGAGCAGTCGATCCTTCTTATTAGCTTTTCTTCCACAGATACTTAAGCCTCTTTCTCTCATTGTAGCATCCTTGAGTTGTGCTGAAAGCCTGAATCTCAATATCACAGCATATCTCTAATTGATTGTAACCTCGTATAGTCATCAATTAGCAGCTATTAGTCAATCACTCGTGTAGCCATCTAGACAACACCTAGAGTCCTAGGCTCTTTAGAAAAACATTAAATTCGGGTTTAACAAGGTCTGGATGGAATTTTAGATCCATATTCATTCCTAAATACAAACAAAGATCATATGCTACTTCACATAAATTAAAATTGCGCGTAATTTTAATGGGTTTTTTTTTATCCTTGCAGTTTAGCATTTATTACAATCCAAAGTCATTAGTCCTGTATCCTTGCAGCCTATAGGTGCGAGGTCGATGGCTACATAAGGTTCCCACTGGATATGCCTGGAAACAGTGTGTTTTTTCCTGCACATGTAGTCAAAGGGCATTCTTTTGATGATTATATCCCAGTCATATTTGCTCCCATCCTCGTCGCTTGTTCTGGTGGGTGCTCTGATGCTTAAGCTTGTCTCATATCTAATTATAGTCTTCTTGTGGTGGGAAGTACCATTTATAAAGGATGTTCAAGAAGAGATTTTCAGACATCATTTCATTTCATTAATTTTTTAGGTACATCAATGATTTTGCTAAATGGTGTTATAACTTGTTATGATGTACTCCTAATTGAGTGTTAATGAATCTAAGGTTCTGAACTTGCTTGATTAATATTTGTCTCCATGGCTAGTTCTAAGCATGTGCAATGCGTCCGACTACATAAGGCACCTAAATTTAGGACCTTTAAATATTAGTTTACGTTGTTTTTGTTTTAGTTTAATTATTATTTGTTTTTAGACCTTAAAATTTTAAAAAAAAGTAAAACAGGTTCTTAAAAGTTTATGGTGTATTTTTACTCCGCCTTTGTTTGTCTTCATTTTTCCTGACAAAGTTTGATCTAGTTCATTTATTTTTAATGGATGTCAAGTGCCTCAGTATCTTCCTTATACACCAATCATCCAAGACTCCAACTTGAACTCTTTATACTTTTGGCATGGGAAATGGGCACTTGAACACTTCATTTTGGGATGAAACATGAAATTCTCAAAATTAGTTACCTAAAGTATTTGGATAGAGAATCATTAGTAAGCCTAGTGGTTGAATATTTTCCTTCTACTACTCTTATGATAGAGGTTTGATTCTCTAGCTAGCCTTACCCTGGAATCAAAAAAAATACTCAAAAAGCGTTCTTCAGCCAGTCTCCTGAGAGACTTCTCTAAGGCCCAGTCCATTAAAGCTTATTGCCTACTTTTACTCTGCATTTTCTTTTATGGGTCGACCCAATCAGAAGTAGTCTCTCAAAAAGACCGTCTCAACAAGAATTTGTGTTGTTAATATGGTATTAATAGAATAATCCTGAATCATGTATAAGAAACTGAATAATGTACCAGAGGATTTTGGTCATGCTTTTTTAATTAATATGGACTGGTTCAGACATTCTAGTTGCTAACAAACTGACAGTTGAATCCTTCATATTTTCTGTTAGATTCTCATAAATACATAATATATACAACAATTTTGTCAATTACAAATAATGCGTTGGGTGAGGTTATCCATTACCTATGAAACTGTCAAACCTATCTGTGTGCCTTCCTCTTCTTATTGGTCACTATGCATCACTTTTGCCTCATTCTGTTTTTCTAAACTCTTACAGGTTATTATCAGAATGTGGCTCTTTTCATCTTTAAGCTCAGTGTGTCATACACTATCTACTTACTGTCGATCATTCGGCCACACAGGGTCGTGGTCGATTGTGTTGGTCGTGGTGGCGGCCGTGGCAGCGTTTGCACCTGAAATAGCCTTCCTATGGTCGTCCCATGAGTGCGGGGTTGAAGCCTACGTAAAGCTGCCTATGGATTTGCCTGGAAACAGTATGTGTTTGCCTTCCAATGCAGTCATGAGGTCTTCCTTTGATCCGTTTATCCCACTCATTTTCGCTCCTATTATTGTGGCTTGTTCTGGTTTGGTTCTTTCGTCTTTCGGGTTTTCATATTACCAACAACCAGAAAGGATCGTCTAGGGAACATAAATTCTTAGGCATAATTCTGGACATACCTATGGAAAGGAAACACCCTTGGATTTCTGCTTAACACCTCTTGGTTAATTATATTGCATATTGTATTTTCAGCTGGTCAATGTTATTTGGGCCGGTTTAATTCATATGTGTAACAACTTTGGCATTTTTTTCATTTTTTGGGCATTTTTCAATATTGATCTTAAAGGTATCAATTTTGAAATGTTGTTACACGTCCGAATTGAGCCGGCCCTAATTGACGGTCTCATAATAAAACTGTCTCATCCAAGTTTTTGTGTTAGTGTAAATTGTTTTTTCAATATTTTTTGGTTCTTATTTACTTGATTTTGTCAATTGTTTTTAAAACTTTAACGGCCTATTTCGTAATCAGTACTAAATAGTATGAATAATAGTGGAATGTTAGTGTAAATTTGTTGAGAAGATCTCTTGACAAATTTAATGACGATACTCTCCTTTAACAATCTCATTTCTTCACACAATTCATTCTAATGAATTACTACTTAAACAAATATGCCATTAGGCGGTAATGAAAAATTGTGAACAAAAAATTTTTTTTGATAAAACTTTCATTACTATGGTAATGATATGATATATATCATAGAAATTTATACTACAAATTATTCTCATTAACACCAATTAGTACTATTAACTAAACAGACATCCATGGTTCTTATTTACGGGAAGATGGGTAACAATCAATGGTATTTAAAAAAAGCTAATTAATTTTTCTTTACATGTTTCAAGTTGAATGAAATAATAAAAAAGTAAGACTATAAGACTATTAAAACTGCAAGAAAAACATATTAATTAACAAAACTTGTTTAAGGGATCACATCGAAGGGTCTGTAGCTCAGTGATAAAGCATTTGACTGCAGATCAAGAGGTTATTGACTTGAACCCGGTTGGGCCTTTTTTTGGAAAAATAATATTTATTCTGCTTTAAAAAATGTCAATAATAATTAACATTTGCGTGATTAATTAAACAATAAGTTTTGTATGTGACCGTGTCATCATGAGACGAGTCCACTTAAAGGTTATAAGTGATTACTTTAAGATAACAAGTGTGTAATGAACCAGTATATCACAGTGAAACCAAGAATTTGTGTTCATTCAAAATAAATTGGATTTGTATTTAAATAAATCTACCTGGTTATATTTGCTAAAAATAAATTAACATTTTGTTTATAATTATTTTCAAATTTTCGTTGTAAATCAACCAATTGATTAAACAATATTTTCTTTAAGCTCTCACATATTTGAGTTAAATGGTGTTATTTCACGGAGACAAAGAGAATAATTATTTTCAGCAATCATATTAAATAGGTTGATTTATTAAAAAAATATTATTTAAGATGCTTTTAAACGGATTAAGCAAAATTTAATTTATCATAGACAATTTTCCTTAAAAAATTAAGCATTATTAGTTGTGGTCGCCTTTTTTCATTGCATCACCATTTCTCTTGACTTTTTGCCTTAGGAATTCATCTTTCTAACATAAGTCTAACATTTCTCTAATATAAACTCTCTCAACTCATTGAATTAGTCATTTAATCTCATTGTATCAAAAAATAATATATGAATGAGATTAAAAGAGAAAATTGTGAGATTAAAATCATGAACTATTATGATCTGACTATTCCCATCATAAAATCTAGGAACGATGACAATTGCACTCATCGGTATTATTGAAAGGACACCATACACCGTCTCTTAAGCCCTACCCATTAAAGCTTAAGGTCCGCTTACTGTATTCTTAATGTCTACTTACTTTATATAAATGCCTACTTGTAATATACTTAATGTCCACCGAAAAAATACTTAAAATGTCTATTTACAATATTCTTAATGCCTACCAAAAAACTTAGCCTACTAGCCTACTTATAATATTTTTAGTGCCTACGTACAATATACTTAATGTCCACTCAGTAAGTACTTACAATATTCTAAACGCCTACTTACAAAAAATTTAATATCTACAGAAAAACTTACTCTATACTTTTCTTTTTTTACCGGGGTGACACTAGTAGGCCCCACCCACAATCCCACAATCCGCTACTACTTAATTGTATGTTAAGTGAGAAAAATGTTTGTTAATAGGACAGTTTGGTTTTTAAGAAAATGATTAATTTTATTTATCACTTCTTTTAACATAGTTTTACAATTAATGCATTAGAATGAAAAAAAATTAAAATTTATGTTTTCCAATTTAAAATATAGTCTTAATGTTTATTTTTTGGATATTACAGTTATTAAAGTATTAAAGTTTACAAGTTTAGGGCTTTAGGCCAAAAACACAGAACTTCGACCACTTTACTTAACATTACGACCACCAAAATGGTCGGAATTCTATGTTTTAGTCTAAGCATGTAAAACTTTGATACTTTAATGGTTGTAACTCGCAAAAAATAAATATTAAAACTGTAGTTCGAAAAATGCTAAATTTTAAATCCGTAAATGTTAAAGTATTCTAAAAAAAATTCCAATTAATCATATCACCTAAAAACTTGCGCAGCTGATTTTCCTTAGTCAATAGGTATTATTAGCATTTCTATCTCTTCATCACTCTCTTTCTTCTCTTCTCCTTTTCCCTCTTCAGAGCAAACCCTAGATCTCTAACTTGTTTTTTCGTTGTTCTCCCTTCTCTCAAATCCTTTAACAATGGAGAGCCATTTAAATATGTCCCTAGACGATCTCATCAAGATGAACAAATCTTCTTCCGGTCGTGGCGGCGGTGGCGGTGGCGGTGGCGGTGGTGGAAGAGGACGAGGTCGTTCCGGCGCTGCTCCTTCTAGAAGATTCGCTAATCGTACTGCTAATCGGTCTACTCCGTATTCTCTTCCTATGTCTAAGGTATTTTATTTAATATTTCTCTCTTGCTTTTCCACTATATTTTTTGTGAAAGAATTTTGATTCATTTTTGTTTTGTTGATGGAAAATTGATAGGCGCCAGAAACGTTTTGGCAGCATGATATGTTTGGTAATCAAGGTGGAGCGTCTTCTCTTGAGACTGGAACTAAGCTTTACATCTCTAATTTGGATTACGGTGTTTCTAATGAAGATATCAAGGTTTGTTTAATTCTTTTTTACTCTTTCATAAGTGTTGATTTGTTCTTCTAAAGTTTGGGTTTTACACCTTGATGAGGTTTATGAAACGCAGGGTTAGGGTTAGGGTTAGCTCTGTATTTTCTGAGGAAGGTGCTTAATTTTGTTCGTAATCCTACCTCCGGTTTTTAATAGTCGATATACTTGTATAGTATACAATATTTATCAAGTAACATTATTATACATTTATTGTGTAAGAAAATACGGTCTTGTTTGATTCGTCTTGTTATGTATTTTCAAAAGATCAAATTTTTATTTATGAGCAATTAAAATAAGTTTCAAAATTGAAAACTGTGAAAATGAGTGTGAGAATTATAGAAAAACTGAGGAAGTATCTGATATTAGATGACTTAGTTGGACTGTTGTTGTTACTTTTAATGTTGAGTTTGTGTGGTAAAAGAAAGGTTTAGCTGCAAGCATCAATTTTTGGTTCCATTTATTAGTTCGTAGGAAATCGCAAAATTGAACTCATGGTTTGTTCTTAAATTTGCTAGTTTTGGATATTTTCAAGTATTAGTTAGTGTTTTTGTATATTGTTTTTCATCTAATAGCTAATTTTGTAAGAGGTTTTGAAATCTAGGGTTTGAGTTTGAGTTTGAGTTTGACAACAATGCCAGATTATAAATCCCAAAATATTGAGATTGCTTACATGAAGCAAAATATTATTTACAATATGTGTCCACATGGATGATTATTTCTTCATTCATTGTTATTTTCTACAATCTCATTTGTAAGTCTAGTTCCTTCATATTCTTTTTTTGCTCCTATTCTCCAACTCATCTTTGGTCGTCCCCACCCTCTTTTTAAGTCACTCTAGTTTCAACTTTCTATCTTCCTTACTTACCAGTTTGCTAATACCTTGTCTTTACGCATAACTAAAGTATCTTAAACAATTTTCAGTCGTCTTTTCTTCAATATATGCAACTCTTAAACCCTTTTTTATATCTTGGTTTGAATTTTATCCCTTAAGGTACGCCCACTCATCCATTGAAGTATTCACATTTTTGTTACTCCTATCTTCTTACTACAACCCTTTCTAAAGCCCTAACATTCTGATCTATTCGATAGAATTTGCCATTTAGCTTTCGAGGTACACCTCGATCACATAATATTCCAATTCTGGCTCTCGATTTTTGTCATCCACACTTTATTCTAGACCAGTATAAATGGTTGGTTGATCAGGTGGGTTTGAGGTCGAGCCATTTTTCAGTCAACTTGATTTCAAGTTTCGTCGTTTTCAGGTCGGATCTAATTTGTCAAGGACTTTTATAATTTTTTTCTTATCATAAATTTTTTCAAATAAAATATATAATGGTTTTTTGTTCTCTTAGATTATATTTCTATATTAAAAAGGATCAACATATTAATTTTAGGGCTACAATAAAAAAATATTTGAACGAAATCTTAAAAATTTGACTATAAATGTAGTGGGTCCCAGTCCAAAATGATGATGTGGAACTGTAAATGCTTACATGAAATTGGGAACGAGTCAGTGGTCGGGTTTGGGTTTCGATTGGGTTTGACATGGTTTGTTGGGTTTGTTTTCGGGTTTTGACCCACTAATTTAGGTCAGATTCCTAGTCGATTTTTGGTCGGGTAAAAGTTTGAATGGTCTACTTAATTGTATGGGTTACATTTTGGTACATGTCCCTACTACTCTTAAATATGGACTCGGGGCATTCGAAGAATCCAATTGGACCTTTTTTTTCTCTTCTAGCTATTAGCTATATAGTGTCTCTATGTTTAAGTATAGTAGTTGTGTTTTACATATAGAAAATGAGGTGGGGGCTTCATTTGTTAATATTGAGAGACACATGTGGCCTTTTTTATTACTTTCTTGTAGGAGTGTATATGCTAATTTTATGTTGTGGAGGAGACTATTTTTGTGAATGGTATCCATTTTTGTTTGATTGGACACATGTTTTGAGATTTCCGGCTACTGGGATTGTTTCTAGCGACTTCTTAAGTCCTGTTAGGCTTCTACTTGCCTTTGTGAGATTTTCTATGCCTTTTGAATATGGATCTTATGATGATGGATTGAATTACGTCAAACTTATGTTTCTGGTAATGAATAATTCATTGCAGGAGCTGTTTTCAGAGGTTGGTGATCTGAAGCGATTTTCTGTGCATTATGATAGAAGCGGAAGATCAAAGGTACTGGGGTTTGTATATCATCCCTTTTCCAAGAAATATGTGTGTCCTGTACAATGGATGTTTAGACTGGGTTATATTTTCCAGGGGACTGCGGAAGTTGTTTATTCGCGGAGGGGAGATGCCCTGGCTGCTGTCAAGAGGTATAACAATGTGGAGCTTGATGGAAAGCCAATGAAAATCGAGATTGTGGGGACAAATGTTGCGTCTGCAGGAGCACTGCCTCCAGCTGCTAACGGAATTGGTCGAAATCCACTTGGTCCAAGAAGGTACAACTCCTTGCAGCTTCATAATGTTTCCCTTGCTATCATGCATTTGATCAAACATGTATGCATGATGTCAAGCACAAATTTTTTTGTTTTGAAATTCTGTCGTTTTTTAGTTTTTATTTGGATTATCTACGTAACATCTCTTAGCTTGAGTCCCTAAATGAACGAGCTGTTGGTGAAGTGTTAAGTGTCACAACATGTCCGTTAATGTACTTTATCTTGGGTTTGTTACGGATTGACTATGGCTAAGGGCGGCTATTCAGTTCGAAACCCTACTTCGACTCCATTCGAGAAAATTGATTTCGAGGAAAAAATGTCAGATTAATCCGATTATATAGTTCGACTTCTTAAATAACCCGACAATTGGACTCGCTTCATCTCCAACTCCAATTCAACATCTATTTTTGACTTTGTCTTAATATATAATTTTCTTGTTTATTTTACACACATGTGTGAAGTATTTCATAAAATTGATCAACATAAAAATGAGTGTTGTTTTTGCATTCATTATTGGTGGTTTAGTTATGTGACCCAAATCATAGAAGACTTTTCATTGAGGCTCCAACATTGTTAAAATTTGATGCGTTTGTTCAAAAGACATTATTGTTGTAAGCTTGCGAGTTGTTTTTAAGTAAAATTTGGGAGAATAATAGTTTATTTGAGTAATTAAGTTGGATCGGTTTGACTGTTTTTCTTTAAGTAGAGTTTGGGCAAATTGTAGTCTCTTAAAAGGAAATTATAGTTATGAGTTTGTATATTGTTAAACAAAGAAACTATAGTTATGAGTTTGCACAAGTTCCAAGTCATATGGTTTTAGATTTTATCTGTAATTATCTCTCAAGAAAGTGGGTGTTCTATCCTAGTTTTTCTTATTTTGTGCCTTTTACTTTTGAGTTTTTATGCCTTGGGATTCACAGAAATGCACAAAAATGAAAGAATTTTTCTCCAAGTAATTTGATACTATGATAGCTTTTATTAAAGAAAAGAAGAGAACAGAAGAAAAAACTTACCTTAAGGTAACAATAAGAATAAACAAAGAGAAACAGAGACCAACCGACATCCCTTTATTCAAAAGTTTACAACTTATATTTGCTAGGGTTTTCACCTCATATTACTTAAGTGGGTTGTATACTGTCTAAGCCCATTCTCTTCAATTCTTTTTTCCCCTAAAAATTGACTAAAGCATTCGTGTGATTACTACTTCTTTTCTCTAATTATTTTAGTCATTTATGTTTTTCTTATCTTATCTTTTCTTCTTTGATTTCTGTTTTTTTCTCCTCTTATTTCTTATCTTTGACTTTCCATTTGAATTCCCTTTTTCTTTATTTCCCCTTTCTAGTTAGTAATTATAGTATAAATGTAAATAATCTATTAAGATTTCCCAAAAAATCTACTGTGGTCTTTTACCTACGTTTCCAAAAATCTAAATTATAATTTCTCATTTCCATTTCCATTTTTCGTATCGAATTGAATTACTTTTCGTGCAACATTGGTCTAATCACCCTGGTAAAGTTTGTTATCAATCGAATTGAGTTGATCAGAAATTTTTTTTGTCTATCTGCTAATTAGTTCTACTTTTGTAATTTGGATAGTGGACAAGGAAGAGGAGGTGCAATGGGACGCCCACGTGGTGGCCGTGGTTTTGGCAGAGGCCGCGGCAGAGGAAGAGATCGGGTTGAGAAGGTGGTATCTGCAGAAGATCTGGATGCCGACTTGGACAAGTACCACTCAGAATCAATGCAGACAAACTAAAACATCTCTATGGTTTTCATTTGTTCGCTTGGGTATGAAACCCCTTGTGCCTGCAACTGTGCCTTTGATGGCGTCAACTGTTTTATTTGTTCCAAATATCTAATTAGGCAAAGGTTTGTAGATGGCAGTAGTTGCTATTTGGTAATGAAGCTTGGCCCTTGTATCCTGCTTCGTTTGATTGGGGGTAAACTTAGCAATTATGAACAGATATGAGTGTATTATTATCCAGATATGTTGCCTTTGTACTTCCATGTGTTATATCTTGGGAAAATCGGATCTTTTTGGCTGTTCAAACACAATGGATAGACGCCCTCGAGATGATGCAGTTGTCCAAGTCCTGGTTTTTTATCTTGGCTTTTTGAGAGACGATGTGCCTGAGGTAGGTCTCTGATACCTCCTCCTGGTTATTTTCAGTTATTTTTGGTGCTTATTAGTAACAATGCAGTTGACTGACTTGGTCTAAATTTTGAAATTATTCTTATTCTTTTGTCTTGCTGAGGAATTGTGATTCTTATTGCTGGACCTCTTGTCATTGCAATTAAATGAATGTTTTATGGAGGATCTTAATCGTTGGTTGAAGTTTTCGACTGGAATTCGCGAGTCATTTGAACCACTTCTCTTGCTAATAGTCAAGATGATGAATGAAACCAGCCCCAGGTGATCATAATTCATATGCCTTCGTTTTCATGGACTTGCCTGGTTTCTGTGTGGTCTGATCAACACTGTTTTACCTTTGCATAGCCAACACTGTTTTACTTCAATTGTTTGTGGTTGATGTCCTTCCGTGGTAATGTTTTTGATGTGCCTGCTTATAAGATATCGAATTCTTTTTACATTTTTGAGTTTGCATTTTCGATCTCCTTTGATTGTTTATGAAATTAAACCACTGAATCACTGTAGGTATTACAATAATGTAGATTCTCGGTTAGCTTGGCTTCATGGCATTGGCACCTTTTATCAATGCACGACTCTAAAGAAACTTCTATTTTGGGGTCATCCGGTTATTTTACAAATTGCTTGTATGTTCCGTTCCAGCCTAGGAAAGTACTATGAATCTGTTAAAGAGATCAACATAGTCTACATTTCGGCCATCCAACTCAGTAACATTCTTTATTTTGTAGTACAGTAAGTTTACAATTTTTAATTGTTTTCATGCCTTACTGACTACTGTCAGTGAATTATCATTTCACTCTGAGAAGGTGAAAAACAGAAAGGGCTTATGACAAATCTTCCCTTATGGCCGATTGCAGAACGAATATTTGAATATCAAACCTAATGTCCATTAGTGTTGTAAAGAACAGGCTCTAATTATATTTTGTCCAAGATAGTAATGAGATGCCGGACATTTAGTAAATTTTATATGGTTAGTTTAAAAGCTGTACTGATACATGGAATACCCGTGGCTCTGGCGAGCTCCGTGTTTGAAAACTTATTATTCTTACGGCCCATTTGGTAGGTGGTCATGGTAATGAGAATGAAAAACTAGTGTAATTTTAGTTGAAAAATCTCTTGGCTACCTAATGGTTATGTTTGTCCGACTTTAATCATCTCATTTTTTGGGAGAGGTGGTATTAGGGATAATGAAAATTTGTAAACAAAAATTTTTTTGTGATTAAAGTTTCATTACCATGGGAATAATATGAAACTTTTAATGAAATTTTACTTATAAATCATTTTCATTATCACCATTTTAATATCACTAATTAAATGGGCCGTTAGGCTTTACACTATGTTTGGATAGAGAGAAATGGAGAAAAAGAAGGAAAGATTTAGAAGGAAGAGTGATCCTTTGTTTGGATAACAAAAAGAAATGGGAAGAATTTAGAGGGAAAATATGGACAAATTTTATTAAGAATAAAATTTCTTTTTAAATGGAAAGACTTAAGAAGGAAAATAATTATTTTTCTTTCTTTATCTTTCCTTTTTCTTCTAAAAAAATAAGGTGCACTGTTCTTTCTTATCTCTCCCCTTCTATTTCTTTCTTATCTCTCCTTACGGTAAATGGTGATTGACTGATGTCTTTCTCTATGCTTTATTATTTGATTTTAATTGATTTTTTCGGTGATGTAGTTGGCTCTTTAAGCTAACTACTCCACTAAAGTTTGTCATTGTGCAATACTCCTATTATTGAGTAATGGCACTTTTAATTTCTGTAAACATCCACCGATTTTACTGTACCTTTGGGTATGTTGAGTCTCTCTTTAAAACTTCATAATCTGTTTCTCAAAAAAAATTCAATTTTGTATTTCAGGTTTTCTATCCTATTCTGTGTCATCATTAATTTGAAACTTGTCTTTGTAATTGCTCTTAAAATGCTCTTTGTATTCTTCTCATTTTGTACAAGTTGCAATTTGAGTGAAACTTAGTGGAAAAAAACATTAACGCGCTGTTTGAATTAATGGATTTGAAAGTAAATAAAAGGACGGGATTTACAGGGGTGGATTTTTCCTTTATTTGGATAACGATTTTGAAGAAAAAAAGTTTAAGAGGAAGAAATTTGAGGAGATTTGAAGGGGTTTAGTCTTTTATTTTTGTAAATAGTTAAATCTTTTCAATTTTAAAAAATTTGTAATGAAAAGAGAATATATACTAATAGAATGGTAAAATGACTTTTATTTTTACCATTTTGCTTTCTAATTTGGATGAAACTATATAATTTTCCTTTTATGATTTTTTAGTATAAAAATTTCATCTTTCTCTTCTTTTCATCTTCCTCCTTCTAAAATAAATAAAGTATCTCTATCCATTTTCTTCTCTTCCTTCTTCACCCTCCCTTTCTTTTCCATCCTAATGCTCTATGCAAACATAGAGTAATAATTTTTTCTTTTTGGATCAATTTTAGTGGAGAGAGAATAGACTAAAAGTGACCTAAAGTAGACAGTTAATGCCTAAACATCTTTTAGGGAAAATTAACAACTTTTCATTTTTTTTTTCCTAAATAAATTTAACTCCTCTCGTTGTTCACAGATTCGGTTTTTCCTTTCGGAAACAAGTTGGAAATACTATGCTAACATAAATTTTGAGTCTATCATATACGTTATGCAAAAGTAAGATGTTTATAGGCAAATCTATATTCTTAGTAGCGGTTGCAAGGTCTAGATCTAATGATGATCATAATTGCATATTTGATAGGAAAATTGGAGTCTTTTCTCTTGTGAAAACAATTAATACTTGAAGATTAAGTGCAAAATTACCCAAAGGAACATCTGAGATCAAACCCATTAAAAGTATCACAAAAGAGGTCATTAAATATAATTTAATCAAATAG
This sequence comes from Amaranthus tricolor, assembly GCF_026212465.1. Lineage (NCBI taxonomy): Eukaryota > Viridiplantae > Streptophyta > Magnoliopsida > Caryophyllales > Amaranthaceae > Amaranthus > Amaranthus tricolor. The sequence goes on along the minus strand of NC_080051.1, from coordinate 17,916,966 downwards.
TTGATTCTAGCAACAAAGATAAGATGGCTTTTAGATGATAATGACACGATATACATTCAAGATGACAACGCATCTCTACATATGCAATGACGCTGATTTTTTCTACAAGTAAACAAAGATGGATTTTGATTTGAGATTGTATGTTCACCCTACAAAAAGTTCTAATTACAATGTTTCAGATCTTGTGCTTTTTAAAGCAGTTCAAAATTAAAGACCAATAATAATAACCATCAAGAATACAATTGAATTGGTAAAAACGATAAAATTTGTATATGAGATTTTTGAGCCAAGATTGCAATATGTTATGAATGTAATTATAGAAGATGTTAGGATAACAATTACACTTTGCCACATCACACCAACGAAAACCGAGATAGGGAAAACACTTAATTAGTGTCGAAGTATCAATGGATTTACTAAGATAATGAAGCACTGATTTGCATACAATGAAACTAGCATTGCCAGCACCGAGTAATATTAAAGAAGTAATTCATGCAACTCAAAGACACACTATGTAAGTCCCATTATTTTGCTGAAGAAGATGACTTAACTGATGAACAGTTAACTGGTGCAACATGGTTAACACTATAATAGATTTATCAAAGCTAGCTTTCCATTTTGTGTAGTTAGTCTATACAGAAACAATTGTATTATTTGCAAAATTCTCCAAAATGATGCAATATATGTTCTGTTTTTTTGAAACCTATTGGCGAGGAACATATGGTACATCAAAACAGATGCACATGTAAAGAGAGGAAACTCATATAGTAATATGCATGATTTTTTGCTTTAACAAATGCACTTAACATATGACCAAGAATTTGTCGCACATGTAACAAAAATCCGTTGAGTTTCATCATCATAGGGCACACAAAAATCCATCTACACAAAGCCCTCAGGAATGAATTTTGATATCATTATTTGTCATAATAGAACAAATAAGCTTATCAAATGAGTTCTTTTATTATAGGGCACATAAAACCAACATTAAACACATTTCATATGATCAAATATATCAAGGCAACCACAACCGATGCAACTCAATCAAAGGAAAGATATAAGAAAGATTTGACATTGTAAGTACTAAGCTCAACAAGTGAAGGTTTACTCATTTGCCTTTTTAGAACCTTCACCATCATGTTTAATGTGCTTTTCAAAAGTTTTTAGGCTTTTATAACTCTCAACAAGTGAAGGCATTAGAGTTGATACTTAGCAAGTATATTTCAAAAAGTTAAAATTAATGAAAATGAAGCATTTGAGTTATTACTCAAGTGTAAATTTGAGCTAAAATAATGTAATCAATTAGAGATACCTCTAATTTTTACACACTTCAGAAACTCTCTTGTGAAACGGCCTAAACAATGCGACTGGCCCAGACTTGAGAAATTTTTTTTAAAAAAACTATGACTTACCGATTTGAAGACTTAAAAAACAATTTTAAGACTTAAAAACCAATTTCACGACTTAAAAGACCAATTTCAAGTTTATGATACCAATTTTAATGTTTGATTCATCTATTTTAAGGAAAATTCCACATGGTATCATGCAATTTATGCCTTATCTAACTGCCGTAGCACTTTTCATTAAATTCTTGTCAATTTTCGTTTAATTCACCATTTTGACGTTTCTACCCTTATTAAGTGTTGATTGTTGTCTTTATAATTTGCCATAAACTATTTTTATGCTCTCAAATGTTTAATTCACAATTTTGATGTTTAATTCACCGTTTAATTCATCAAATCACTCAATTGTTGTCTTTATAATTTACCCTAGTTATGTACATATGTATTAGTGCTTGAATGCACCTTTTGAACTTTATAATCCTAGTTAAGTAAATTAAGTGAAAATTATGGCTTATGTAATAGTGCTTAAAGCACCTTTTGTTAAAAATGATAACAATTTGAATGATAGCAAAATTTTTACAACATTTGAGAGTGTTGATGAATTAGATGATGAATTAAACATTTGAGAGGATAAAAGCAAATTATAAAGACAACAAACAATACTTAATAAGGGTAGAAATGTCTAAATGGTGAATTAAACGAAAATTGACAAGAATTCAACAGAAAATGCTACAACAGTTAGATAAGGCATAAAGTGAATGCTACCATGTGGAAAAATCTTACAAAAGTGCTACCACTGACATTTCATGAAAGTTTGATGTTACTGTATGGAATTTCCCTTATTTTAAAGTTGAAAAGCCTTACAAATGATCTTTTAAGTCTTACAATTGGTCTTATAAGTTTTAGAATTGACCTTTTAAGACTTAAAATGGTCAAATTTCGTGACTTAAAATGTCAATTTTAAAGCCTTAAAATCAATCTTTTAAGTTTTAAAATATGCCATTTAAATCTTAATGTTGGTAAACAAAAATAATATAACTTTACTAGTCAACACTCGCCTAAAGTTGTTACGCACGCATTTTCTTGATCTTTAGTCCATTATATTTGAGATAATATGTGTCTCACTTGGTCTCACACAAGATTTTGTGTACATAATTTTCTTAATTTTTATTATATTATTATATATATTTGAGACTATATTATTTGGAAGGAAGTAAAAGTAGCGGCAATTAATTCACAATTTTTTTTTGGGACGAAGGGAGTAAGAAATAGTCGCATTTTAATTGGCGCATTTGAAAATACATTAAGGGAACCTCAAAGTCCACAACACTACCATGGGCGACGACAAGTTTTCATCATCCTCCTCTCTTGTCTTTTCTTGTTCTCTTTTGTTAGGGTTCTATTTCCTTAGACCGCGTCTTTTCTTCTTCTCAACACCAATTTTGGAGGGTTCAAAAGGTTCTGATGTTAGCAATCGAAATGTTATTCGCCGATGATTTGGTTCTCATTTTCGTGCCGTTCTAATACAAACGTTTCGAAATGCTGTTTAGTGCAACGTTTAGCATTTCAGGTAACTATGATTTTGACTATCACTGGTTTTTAATAATAACTTACTTATTCTATTTATGCCTTTTATCTAGCTTTATAATTTACTCTTTTAACTATGATAGTATTTCCATTAATGAATGTCTTATTGGTGCTCTTAGCTTTTACTTAATATAAAATATAAAGTGTTTGGATATCTAATTATGTAATTATACAATCTAATAAAAAGACTATAACATTTCATAGAACATTTTCATAGCAATTTTCCATATAGAATAATTCTTACTTTAGTTAACATCAACTTATTTCTTAATATATGAGTAGTATATCACAATAAAATATTTCATTTATAATTTTCTTGGAATATTATACTCCCTTTGTTCTTTTTGTTTGTCTATTTTACTCTTTGCACGCATTTTAAGGCAATTTTGAGTCTTAATATCTCTTGGTAAAAAATAGTACAAACTATATATTTAAAATTCTTTGCATTAAAACGAATCTAATAAGATCTTACATAAATTTATTTTCTCTTCATTATATACTTCAAAAATCAATATCAAATTTATCACTCTTAAAGTGGAAAAACATAAAGTAGGCAAACAAAAAGGAATCGTGGGAGTATTTTTAATTTAAAAGCTACATAAGATTTTCAATTCTACTTTCTTTGAATATACATTTTCTTTTTATGTTGAAGTATTTGCTAATTAATAAAATTTTTTCATTAAAATTCTAATTATAGATACTCATAAAAAGGCTCTAAAATTTAATATGACATTCTCATAGTCATTTTCCATTAGAATAATTCTTACCAAAATTAACATCAACTCATTTCTTAGTATATTAGTAGTATAACACAATAAGATTTTTCTTTTTAATTTTCTTAGAATATTATATTTTTAATTTAAAAGCTATATAAGATTTTCAATTAAAGTTTCTTTGAATATATATTTGCTTTTTATGTTGAAGTATTTGCTAATTAATAAAGTTTCTTCATTTAATTTTTAATTCTTAAGTATTTAATTAAGAAACAGAAGATACATGATAATAAAAAATTATTAAAAATAAAAGAATTATTATGATAACTTTGTAGAAAGATTATCTAAATTTGCATTAAAAAGTATATGAATTTTAATTAATACTTATATTAACAACCTAATTTTTTCATTATAAGCAATATATACTCTAAAATTCTTTATTTATTTTATAAGAAACATTGTAATTTTATACTGATAACGTGTAATTACATCACTATTTAAAATTTATATTTATATATATTTTTATACTAACAACTTCGTGTATTGTACTAATTTCTATAATGGTTCGAAATATTTTAATTTTTATAGTTTTGATCGAATAAACATTTTATTTCAGATGAAAGACTATAAAATTTTAGATGGCATTCTCATAGTGATATTTCATGTAGAATAATTCTTACCAAAATTAACATGAATTCATTTCTTAATGTATGAGTAGTATATATCACAATAAGATTTTTCCTTTTCGTTTTCTTGGAATATTATATATTTAATTTAAAAGTTACATAAGATTTCAATTAAAGTTTCTTTGAATATATATTTGCTATTTGCTATGTACAAGTTTCTATAATAGTTCTAAATATTTGAATTTAGCTTGTCTTGTATGAGACCGTCTCAACATGAGACGGGCCTATATATTAGCCAATTTCTTTAACTGATTATTTTAAGATCGTAAGTGATCATTTTAACAATATAAAAATTAAGGTTATAAGTAATCACTCTAAAATTATACAAAATATTTTTTAAAAAAATTATAAGTGATCACTTTAAGACAAAAAGTATGTATTGCGCCAGCCCAATAAAGATAGTCTCAGCGTGAGACCGTCTTATTTAAGATTTTAGTGATCATTATAAGGAACTGGATCGGATCTTTTCCATGGGCCTCCCTGGGCACGTGCCCCAAGAGATTTTTTTAAAAAAAATTTAAAAAATTTGAATTCTAGGAACAACTAATCTCTTGAGAGACCGTCTCTTTGACAGACGTATCTCAAGCCCAACCCATTAAAGATCAATGTCTACGTATCGTATTTTTAATGGCTACTTACATTATTCTTATTGCTTATTTACCGTATCCTTAATAATTACTTTCAATATCTCAAATGTCTACTTATATCATTCTTAATACCTATTTATAAAATTTAAAAAAATATATAATGGGTCAACACAATCAGAGATGGTCCCTAAAAAAATCATGGTCCCTGAGAGAATTTGTGCTCTAGGAATTGGGCGATTTTTTAAAAAATTTGAACTCAAAATATCTGAATTACTCGTTTTCTCTCTCCTCTTTAAAACCTAAAAACTCTTAAGCTCTACACTACATCTACCGCCGCTGCCCGCTTCACACCCTCACCGCCGCGGTGCCGCCTCAGACGGTCACGGACGCTGCCTACCTGTCGCTGCTGGTTGTCGCCAGTGGCTGTGGCTGCTCACAGTCTTTCTTTACAAAAACCCTAAACATCAAAATTTTGATTTTTTTATAGGTACTTTCACTCTTTATCTTAATCTTAATCTTTATGTTCTAATCTTTAATCTTAATCTTAATTATAAATTCTTAATCTTGTTGTTCTAATCTTGATTCTTAATCTTGATTTTTGAATTTTGTTAGAATGTTGTTTCTTGATTCTTTTTTGTTTATGTTCTTTGAGTTATTGAATATTTGTTAATGTTAATGTGTTTGTTAATATGTTTGTTTATCTTGAATAGTTAAATTTGAATACAAAATTTAAGAAACTAAATAATGAGAAAATTAACCCAATTAAATTCTACAATTTTATTGAATTTTAGGAAGAAGTTGAGAGAGATAACATCAAGAACAACAAATTTCTGAAATTATAATCACCCAAAAGAATTTTTTTGTTGGAGAAAGAACAAAATTTGTACTGAACAAAAACGTGTATGATATAGAAAAAACAGAGATAATACGTAAAAAGGGGAGTGAAGAAGTAAGAGAGACATCTGTAGAACAAACAATTATGAAGAAAAACTAATTTTGTTTCATCAAATGGAATTTAAATACCACTAAACAAGAAAAGAATCTAAATTAAATTATAAAAAATCTTAAACAAGAAAGTTATAAAGAATCCAAATTGTTTTTTGTTCGTTACCTCTTATATTACTTTGGCTTTGTCTTGGGATTATTGCGCTTCTACAACGTATTTTGCCGAAATAAAAAATATTTAGTTGTTAATAATATAAACAAAACTCTGTCGAAATTTTGTCCATTCGTTGGTGCCCCAGGGGAGTTCGAACCCTGGATCCGCCACTGTCAGAATTGCAACTGTTAGCAATTTTTTGTTGAAATCAAAACACGAACCTAGTACTGATCATAAAAGAAGAAATAATGGAAATAATTTTTTAGTAATATTTTAAAAATTCTAAAATTCATTTGCATTTTTAAAATTCACTTGTTTATCTTTGACCTCCATTAGTGAATTATTGTATCAAATAAAAATTTTATTGTATCAAATATAATTTTAATAAATTTTATTCGATTATTTTTACTTATATTCAAATAAAAATATTAGATACAAAAAATTTGTGTTTTCTTTTGTATATATTTTTGAGGAGTGTATTCATTAGAAAGAAAAAAAAATTACACTTTCTCAAATGAGTACACTTATAATAGGACCATCGTCTAAAAACGAACACATCACAAGGCCCAAGTGTGGCGTCTTATGACCAAGAGCACATAGGGTTTAAGCATATGAGATTAATGATAACTAAGGGTCTTAGATTTAGAATGAGATCTTGGAACATTGATAGCTTGACTGATAGGTTTTTAGTCTTTTAAAAATGAGAAAAATTAACATTTTATATCTACAAGAGTCAAATTGGGTTAGAGATACCAAAACAATTGCAGGTGAAAGGGAGAACATGAATAGTGGCGCTTAAGATAAGATAGAAATCAGAATAGAGTTAGTGTTTTTAAATATGGATGGCCGAACATCTAAGGATATAGTAAAGGTATGCAGAAAGAACGATAGGATTGTAAGAGTCTTATATGATAAGAAGATTTTAAATGTCATAAGTGCCTATGGCATTTCGACGATATGTTGCAAAACATACTAATGAATAAGAAGCTTTATATCAAAGGTGATTTGAATGGGGACATAGGGGTATGCTGCAGTGCCTGCGAAAATGTTTATGGGGGTTTTTGCTTTTGCACTCATACGATTTTTTGGTTGCACTTTCATACAATTTTTTGGTTGCTAACACATTGTTTAAGGTAAGAAATAGCCACGTGATGACTTTTAGAACAAGAGTAGTCACAATCCAAATCGAACTTTTTAACAAGGATGATAGATAAAGGGAGTTGCCTAAATTATAAGGTTACTCCAAGGGAGTGTGTAGCCACCCAACACATTTTTCTTATCTAAAATTTTCACCTTCAGGCATGACCAAAGGTGAAGAAAGCAAAAGAACGTAGTATTAAATGGTGGAGATTCAAAGAGGATAATGCTTAAGTTTTCTCCGAGAAAGTTTTTGAAGAAGCAAATTGGGATATGACTTCAGATGCAGAGAATACTTGGACGAAAATGAAAACTTACATCACTCAGATAGCTAAGGAGTTATAGGAGAACCAGGGGTAAATTCGTGGGCATATCTTGAGGGATAAAATTGAAAACAAAGATATATGAAATGGTTTAGGAGTTTCAAATAATGAAAAATAGATGAAAGAGAATTATTTAAGGTTGTTTGGCCATGTGCGAACACGAGGTATTAGCAAACCAATTTGAAAGATAGATAGTTAAAGCTTACGAGACTTAAAAAGAAGGCGAGGAAAATCAAAGATGACTTAAAGGAAAGGAGTGGAAAACTTATATGAAAAATATAGGCTTACAAGTTGAGATGACAAGCTATAGAATGAATGATGAAGAAAAATCAATGTGGACGACCATTGAAGCTGATGTATTTGTTTGTTTAATCGACTCTAAGTTTTTAGGATTAAAGTTTTGGCACAACTGTTGTTGTCTCAAATCTCAATTATAAACAGGGGCGAATCCAGTGTACAGTCAATGATGTCGACTGACATCACTTTAATTTTGGGGAAAAAATTAGTATTATAAATTTTATTGGCTAAGTTCATAAAGAGATTGTCTATTAACTTAAAGATCACATGTTCAAATCGCCTAGCCTTCCCATCCTCCACCCATTTCTCATTTTCAAAAAAAAAAGCTAAAATACCATTAATCCTTCCCTCCCATTTTCACGAAGACACCCTCCTATTTTCACAAAGACACGAATTGACGAACAGCAAGTCAGCAGGCAGCAACAGTCGGCATACGACAGCCGGCGCAACAAGTTGGCAAGCCGGAAATCCTCACTAGGCACCGGCGGTGCGGCAAGCCTTTCTCTTTTTCACTCGTAGTTTCTAGGTACATAAATTAGGGCTTATGTGTTTATATATTTAGATAAATCAGGGCTTTTTAGTTTTCTTATTAGTTCTTAGGTAAAATTAGGGCTTCAAAAAAAATTAGGTTTTGTTTATTTTTTATTTTTTATTTACCTAATTACCTATTTAGCAATTGAAAATTGTGATTAATTAGTTATATAGTTTAAAGGTTGTATAATTGTGATTAATTAGTTATTTAGTTTAATGGTTCAACCGTGAATTCATGATTAATGATTGTATTTATAGTTCAAATGGATAGGTATTTCAAAAAATTGACTTTTGGATCGTCTTTTGGCACTACTAATTCAAAATCTGAAAATTCACCAACTGCCCTAGAAGAAGCTCAATTGCCTGAACAACATACCCCTTCTTCTGCTCAAAAAAGTAGAATTGATGTAAGTGTTCTTCCCTCCAATTCTTGCTGATAGATTGTCAATTTCAAATTATGATGTGATCGTGATGAGGTAAGAAGAGCTTATATTCAAAGAGGTCCTTATCAACCCAAAAATGATACTTATCCCCAAACTATATTGTCTGGATATGCACGTCGATTTAACAAGTCGTGGTATGATAAGTATTCTAATTGGTTAGAACATAGTCTCAAGAATGATGCTTTTTGTTGCTTGTGTTATTTGTTTGCAACTGAAAGTGAAATTGCAAGTCACTATGGAGGATACATATTCATTAGTAAAGGTTTAAGGACTTGGAATAATATCAAAAGATTTGATAAACATATTGGGGGACCGGATAGTATTCAGAATCAATGTGTGAAAAGATGTGAAGATCTTTATTTTCTACTGATTAGTAATGGAGGAGACACATTCATTAGTAAAGGTCTTAGGACTTGGAATAATACCGAATAGTATTCGTAGTTTTGAGTTGGATACTTTTATTGATAGTTTTTCTATCGATTAGTGGTTTTCAAGCTTATGTACTCTTGGTGAATTCTCCAAAACATTAGTTCAATCCGATTTGTACAAGTCTTGCCCAAATTTTTATAAGCTTTTGAAGTTGAAGTTGATTTTGCCTGTATCCATAGCAACAATTGAAAGAGTGTTCTCAACAATAATGATTATCAAAACTGAGTTGCACAACAAGATATCTGGTGAGTTTTTAAATGATATTGTTATAACTTACTTTGAATGTGATTTGTTTCAAAATTTGTAAATATTGTCCTTAAATACTGACCTTTCTTAAACAAAAACGACACTTTCTTTTCAAATCCAACAGATATATAAAATGTACATTGTACACACATAAATGCAAGTTAAGAAAATATATTAATAGAAGTTTTTGATTGGAGTGGTTTTTTCTCAAATTTAATTTTGATTTCAAAGTTCTCATATTTACGTACCATATTCTAGGGGTTTTCTTCAAGAATTTGAAACAGTGTGCATGTTGTAAAGAAGTATAATGGAACGTCTAGCAAATTCATGGCGCATGTCTCTGAATGAGAAGAATTTTATAGAAACAGCATTGCTCTTGGACGTTAGAGCTGATGGACGATCGCCATTAGATTACCGTGAATTAAAGATCGAGTTTGGAAGGTTAGTTTTTTTTTTTTTTTTTTGAGTTGATCATCCTATTTAGATTAAATGTTTATTGGAATTTCTAATTCACCCTGCTTAATTAAAGATAAAATATTTCATCCTTATTCCTGCTATTTGTTCCATTTAAAATTTGATAATATTCATCAATCATTCAAATTTTGTATTTTATTCTTGACAAGTTCAAACATAGTCAAGTAAGATTTTATTTATGTTGGCCCGATGTAAATTTTATTAATATCAACTGATTTTAATTTTTGATTGTAGTGATTTTTAAAACATCAAACTAGTGCATTGGAAAGTGTAGGGATAGGAAAAAGTATATCTTTGAGGAACTCGTTATCTCTTGAGGGAATTTTGTTGTGTAGTTTTAGTGTTCATATATACTAATGATGAATAATACAATGAAAAGAAGAATCTGTTATTCCATATATAAATGGAACCTTACTTAGAACCTATAATTTTGGTCTCTATCATTATTTTTTATTTGTTGTTATTTTTCTCATTTAGTTCCCTTTGCTAATGGTCGAAGACTTTTATCTTCTTTATTATTTTCCTAATACATCTTTTGTTTTTAAAAAATTTGTAGAGAAAATGGATCATCTGTTGTAGAGTTGGGGCAGACTCGTGTAATGAGTTGTGTAACTGCGCAGCTAGTACAACCTTTTAGAGACAGACCCAACGAAGGATCCCTTACTATTTATATTGAGTTTTCTTCGATGGCAGATCCTTCATTTGAGCCTGGTCGTCCTGGGGAGTCTGCCGTAGAGTTGGGCCGCATCATTGATCGTGGTCTCAGGTTTTTCCTAACTCATTTTAATCCTTTTTTTTCAATAAATTACCAAGAGTCAATTAGATTATTGGTTTATGTAGTTGATCCTAATTATTTTGATAATATTAGGCTTTGGTATTGTTGCCTTTGCGTTTTGACTAAGGGTAAATTGGAGAAAACCTCTTATCACTAACATGAATAAGGTTGTGTACATGTACCTCTTAAACCCGCTAAGATAGAAGTCATTAATGGAACAACTGTTACTAAGAATAATCTGGATCACCTATCTAGTTATTGCGAGTATTTTTATGATTATAACATCTTATCTTTCATGACCGCTTAACATCCGAAAAAGTTTATGTGCTTGATTGGTTTGCTGTTTTTCCTTCTGTTTTTCCTTCTTCCTCTGGTTCAATGATTGGTTTGCTGGGGTTTGGCAGTTTGGCTCTCATAGGTTTTTGGGTTTTGTCGTTTCAGATCTGGAGTTGTGTCTTCCTTTGATGTTCTTTGATGTTTTGGGCGTGGTGTTTTGGTCTACTGTGGTGTCTTTTAGCTTCCATAGCTTTTATACTTTTTAGGATTTTGTTGGTGTAAGGTTGGCTCAGACGTTATTAAGAGATTGGTTTTGCAAGTGTTGAAATGACAGTCCCAGATGGTGGTGCGGGTTTTCTTTCTAGAGCTTGATTATCCGAAAAGATGGTGACGGGTTTTTTGATGGGCGTTTGTTAGTTGGATGGTTTTGCTGGTGGTAAATGACGGACTCAGGTGGTGGTGCGGGTTTTTCTAGAGTTTGGATAGGGTAGAGAAGATGGTAGCTTGTTTTGGATAGGCACTTTATCGATGATGTTGATGTTTTTTGGGTGTGTGCTTAAGTTTTGGTGGTCCTTTTTGTTCTCAACTGGGAGGTTGATGTGGTGGTGTCGTGCTTGACCCGGCCTTAGTCACCTTTTTCATCGACATCTTCCACGGTTCACTTCTTTTGAAGTCTTGGTGGTGTTGGTCGTCTCCTATGGGGTTAGGTGTGGGTCGGTGGGGTGTAGGGTGGTTCAACATGTGCTGGGTTTGGTGGATTCGAGCACCCGAAGGATGGTGTTTGGCGGCATTTGGAGGTGTTGGTGTGGCGGCTTATTAGACTACCCTAGGTGGGATGGTGCTTTAGGTTTTTGTTAGTTTTGGGCCTGGACCAAGGTGTTAGGAGTGGTGATGGGCCAGTTATGTGGCTCTAACCAGGATTGTAAGACCTTTAGATCATGATGTTTGTTTTGGGTCTGGCCCTTTTGGTGTGGTCTCAATGCTGTTAGTGGCTCGGTCCACTTTTTGGTGTATCATTCTGTTAAAGGGTACCCTCACATCTTATGTTTTGTCAATGCCTTTTTCCTCACGGGGTTTTTTATGCCGGCGATTTCATGAGATGTCCCTTTAACCTGTCTTTTTTCTATAAATTTAACCAAATATCAAAAAAATGTGTTCATTAAGGATTGCACACCTAAATTGGGGTTGTGGCATCTTCCATGACTATGTCTATCACTTTCCACACTTGATTTGCCCCTTTGTTTTGTGGCTCTAAATTTGAATTCTTTTGGATAACCTTGTAAGTCTTCTTTATGTGATGCTATTGTTAAATTGATTTAAGAATTCATCATGGCTCTTTATTTTATTTTTTTTGTTTTCTTTTATTTTGATGGCCAAAGATTTATACTGTTCAGGTTTTAGATTATAATGGATTATAGTAAATGGCTCATGTCTCGTGCATTTCTTGTTCATGTGAAGCTGCACATGATTTATACTACCAATGGTCAACTAGAAACAACCTCTTTGTTAGTGTTATTACTAACCAGGGTAAAGCTGCGTACATCCGACCCCTAAACCCCATCTTAGGTGGGGGCCACTTAATAGCATTAGAGTAATTAAATAATGTTATTATTGCATCTTACTTGTTTTGTCACTCTTTGGTGAATAGTGCCACAGTTGTGTATGTGACTCGTTAATTGAGTGTGATTACATTTTTTGAGTGCTTACATAATCATAGCTCTTTCCATTCTCTACTCTCTTTATTGTGTAGAGGTGTAGGGATTTAGAGATAGTGTTTGAAATTGTGAAAATTGTGTTGCAGGGAGAGCAGAGCAGTTGATACAGAATCACTCTGTGTTTGTGCTGGAAAACTAGCATGGTCTGTCCGCATTGATATTCAGATTCTGGATAATGGAGGGTAAGCTGTAATATTTCTTGTTTGAAGAATGTAAGTTCTCAAGTTTATATCTTTGAGGAGCAGTTAGAAAAGTGGACACTTGGACATGTTTGATCCTTGAAACTCGGATATGGTTAAGTCACTTGGCACTTCATTTTGGATCGAAAATATTGTATGTCATCCACAATTTAGCCAAGTTGGACACTCGGGCATGTATTTGTGTCGGATTTGAATTACATAATTTGAATCTAAGCTTTTTTTAATCCTCGTGTGATCGATTGGAACCTACCTAAACCCTAATTAAATGTAAAAATTTAAACTTTTTGAGTTGTAAAATTATATTGTTATTTGCTATAATATATAACATAACTATTGTATATCATTATTATTAGTTGATTTTTGATAATGTTTACTTGTTGAGATGTGTTTTTTGAATGTTTTTATAATAAATATTGGACTCATTTTCAGATCCTAGACTTAAAGTTTGGGTAAGGACCATATGCAGTAAGAAAAACATTATGAGATTCGACCTAGATTCAACCCTTATTTGACCCATAACCATCGTTAACGAGTGTATGACAATAAATAGGAAGGAATGGTGGAGGAGAATGTATGTGCTTGATAATTGAAATTTATTGTCCTAGTGGTAGATTAATACTAGATCAGGCCAAAGTCCAAATAAAGTGTACTCTTTGTTACCGTCGATCTCTCATATTGATTTGAATTGAATTCTGTAGCCGACCCCGACTCCACATTGTTGAGATTAGGCTTTGGTATTATTGTTGTCTCAAGGTTACATCTTTAGTCTTTACTCAATATTTTATTTGTAAAACAGAAATCTTGTTGATGCTGCAAATATTGCAGCTTTAGCCGCTCTTATGACATTTCGACGGTCTGAATGTACAATTGGAGAAGATGGACAGGAAGTAGTGGTGCATCCACCACAGGTGTGTTCATACCCTTTTGAATGATTGTATGTCTGATAAAAAATCCTTGTTTATCTTGTCCATCAAATGTAATTAGTTTGTTGTTGTATGTAGCTATATTCTACAGGTAACTGGTTTGATAACAACTATACTTGCTCCCTCTCTGTCACCCACACCCACACCCACTTCATCATTATTGTCCTATAGTTTCTGTTCAATTAGTTGGCGCCTTGGTCTATGACTTGTGCTCTTTGGACTTTGATGATAGGATTTTTCTCCGTCAGTCGTGCTGCTATGGTAAACATGTATAGGCATGTGTTAACACATAGAAGATGGTAGTGAAGAAGATGTGTGAATTTTCCAATGAATGATGCAGAATTTGATGCATCTGATGAGAGCATACAACGTCGACCTGTTATTATGCTGTTTAATTTATCTCACCATTCTTCTTTTCTGATATTTGTACCACCCCACTATTGACCTATGTTTGAACACTTGCAATCCTTTGATTCTGAGTGTTAAACTATCATGAGAAAAATTTGCTTTCCATGAAAGTGAAAGTGTTTCAAGTTATGTCATTTGAGATAAAGGGGACGCACTCTTCTAAACTGTGGTATGCCTTTTTCAGTGTTTTTGTTTATTTTTTTCATCTCCTGGCAATTTGAAGAACAATGTTTCTGCTCTAGTTAATATAGCCTATGGATACCTTATGTTCTAGAGAGTGATGTTGGATGTCTGGCTGCCTAAAACTTAAAGATTTATTCTCCTATGAGACAATTGTTGAGTGAGGATTATTGATTCCCTATTGTGTTCCAGTGTAGTTGTGCTTAATACGTTCTGACCATTGTCAGGTGCGGGAACCATGTGCTTTGATAATTCATCATCTTCCTATAGCGGTAACATTTGCGTTTATGACTCAAGATAACATTTTGGTAAGAGATCGTTGAACATGTAAAACATGTCCTTGTCCTGTTACACATTTATGACTTGATTGGACTCAATATGTGATGTGATTGAAACAGGTGATTGACCCATCCTATTACGAAGAGGCTATTATGAAAGGAAGAATGACAGTCACTCTTAATGCAAATGAAGATGTCTGTGCCATTCAAAAAGCCGGGGAAGTTGGTATTGGTGCAAGTGTTATTATACAGTGTTTGCGAATTGCTGCTGTGAAGGCTGTTGAAATAACAGGAAAGCTTGAAACTGCTGTAATAGCTCTTTCTTTGATCGTATCTAACACTTTTAACTTTTCATGATCAATTATTATCATTGTTGGATTTTATTGAAAAATCAAGGATAAAGATTACGTCTTATATTATAAGTAAATTTTTTTTTTGTCAAAATGCAAGACATTTGTATGTAAAAAGTAATATTTTTTTGTCAGTTTATCCTTTTTTTATGGATTTTCAGTGGAAAAAATTTTTTTTTTGAGAAGTAATACTTTATTGCCAAAACACAATCCCTTTGTGTAAAAAACAACATTCTTTTGACATGTTTGTCGATTTATTTTTATGTTTTCCTGAAATTTCCTTTTTGTGGGGAAAAAATTGTCTGGAAAGTAACTTTTTTGTCAGTTTTGTGTTTTTTTTTCAGATTTTTTTAATGGTAACAGTTTTTTTCCAAAAAGTAACATGGTTCTCAAGCTTGGTTCTCATCTTAAGTTCTTCGTGTGTGTATATATATATATATATATATATATATATATATATATATATATATATATATATATATATTGTTGTATTTAGTTTTTTGATTGAATTTTTGCTTTTTGATTGAATTCATAATACATGGTTCTCAAGCTTGGTTAAATTTTTGACTGAATTCATAATGGACTCTCTAGGTCAAATCATACAATGCTGATAGAGAAAATCAAAGGACTAAGCTCTTATCTTCTATGGAGTTATTGCATATTAATCCATCAAACTCATATACGAGGGATGACAAATTTCATTTTATTTGTGAGAACAATGATTTGGAAGCTAAAAAACCTTCATGTAAAGGGAAGGTGGATGCATATAAAACTGAAGCTAGAGTGAAGGGCGGCCCTCTTTGTTGGTAAGTGAGCTTTATACTAGAAGTAATGGTTACCTGGAATGTTTAGTTGTTTTTACTTGTTATTTTGAACAAATTATTGAAAACAACATGCTATAAAAGGCTAGATACAACAACATTTCATCACTCTTGTGAGTGCACCAAATAAATTCTATGTATTAGTGAGAGTGCATAGAAGTGCAATCCTATGGGTGCATTAAGTTGGTGGATTAATATGTGGATTAATGGTGGTGTTTAAGATAGTGATCAATGCTTAATGTAATGGGTGTATTGATGAAGACACTTAAACACAACAATAATGGGGCATGATGAATGACATTGATGAGGTAATTGCAAGAGCCAAAAGATTCCGCTAACTATGCTCGAATATAGGAGTGACTTGTTCGAAGCAGCAAAACAGAAGCTTCAGGGATCGACCATGCTCAAACGAGCACGTTGAACAGAAGAAGACAGTGGCAGCAGGTCTGGGCTGCTCGAACGAGCAGTGCTGGACTGTTTAGCATTGGATTCTGTTTCGTCCTTTGAAGTCCCCATAGCTGGTTTATTATGCATTCAATCTTTGCCTTAATTATGTATGAATTATTAATGTATAATCTCCTATAAATAGGAGGCTCATATGCTCATAGAACTCATCTACAAAAATACACCCTAAGCCAAACACTAGCCTAATCTCTTCTCTATTGTAATCCTCCATATTTTGAGAGTTCTTTGAACTCCTTTGATAATATAAGAGATACTGCACACCGGAGGACGCACCCTTAATTGGGTGAACCTCGGTAAATCTTTGTGTCATTTTATTGCATTATTATCTCCTACAAACGTCGATATCATTGATAGTGTAATTTTTTTGTCACAAGACTTCGTACATTCGATCTTGGTGATATTAGAGATTGAAACACGTCGTTTGATCTCTAATATAGCATCGTTTTTCAACTCTAATGCCATTAAGTGGCTTTCACCTAGAGTTGGGTTTGAAAAGGTCGGATGTACGCAACCTTACCAACTTATTAATGATAAAACTAATAAAGAGGTTGTTTTTGATTGACCTTTGGTTGCAGACGTCATGTGCAACTTCACATAAATAAAAAGATGCACATAATTTAATGAGTCATTAACTTAGTCCATAATAATTCGAACCCAAAGATCGGTAAATCTTTGACCCTATTGAAATAAGAGATTTTTATAAAGGCGGGATAATTGAATCAATTTTTTTAATAAATATTTTGATTAACCTCATTTGAACTGAACCCCAGAACCTATATTTCTTTGTTAAATATGAGGATCACTAGATCTACTTTAACATGCACTTTCTTTAATATTATTCTTTTTCAAGAAATTAAAAATGTTTTCTTCATCATTGATGCTTACATAAACAACAAAGGAAAGGACTTGTATTGCCTTGGTTAGAAAATAAAAAGAAAAAACATTTAGAGGATGTAATGTGGTTGGTAGAGCCTCCTGGGTGTTTTGTAAACATTAACAAAAATAGCATATTCACTTTGGTGGTTTTACAACCTAATATGTTGTTTAAGGTTTTGGTCTTGTAAGCTCTTTTAACATGCCACTAAAAAGAGCATAGAGAATGCAAAGCAGCACATTGGGAGTGTTCACATTAAAAAAAGCAATCATATGAAAATTTTAAACTTCAAAGTTTACTATATGTTATCTTTTTTTCATCAAATTTTTATGCCTTTATTTTTCTAATGCATATTATTTACTAATCTATGCAAACTTTTTACTAATATACCAAACACTTATTAGTCAAGCTGCCTTTGTATGTTTACTAATAGACTAAACACTTATTAGTCAAGCTTGATTTCAATGCCAAGACTATTGTTATATATTTTTTCATTGCATTTTGACAGGGATCCATTTTCCAAAGGTGTGGACTCAAGACATCTCAGAGCCTCTCTCTTTTCCCATGGTAATCTTCTTGAGCATCACATAACTTCATTTGATTTCTTTTGAAAAAATGTGTTCATGGACTATGATTGTGAGGTGTTTAATGATTTAACTTCCTAATGTCTTGTTAAGAAGTTTTAGATTAAAGAAAATCCATCAATGGCTACCTCATTTCGTCTCCTTAATTATCACATTTGGTTCCAATTGCAACTAAAAATTTGTGATTTTGCAATGAAAATTTTAGGATTTCTGAACTGTTGTAACTTAAATTTATCACATGCTAAAAGAAGTATGTAGGAAAATAAAAGCCATCTTTTTATATAGTTGGAACAATAAATAGTCAGAGATGCATAGAAAATTTTTTAATTTTGTTAATGGCCTGTACACTGCATTATTTCTCCTTTTCATGAATTAGTGACACTCTTTATTGCCAAAATGTTGATATAAAGTCCTAGAATTGATTGGACAAAGAACACTACTAAAAGAACACAAGATTCTTCTAATCAACCAAGCACCATGTCATTTAACAGAATGTCTAAGCAAGAGTTTAATCAGGTAGATAAAATTTGCATGGGATTGCATGGAACAAAATCAACATAGCTAGTAATTACTTTTTCTAGTTCAAGCAGGATTTTACCCCTTTATTGTCCTAGAATAGTTAGGAAAGGTTTCCAAATTAAGTGGGCTTGTTTTGGACAAAATTGCTTTTATAATAAGAGAAGAGAGAAAAAGGTGGGGGCTAAAGCTGAGCAATAATCACTATCATGTCACCGTCACTAATTTCAACCTCCAATTTTAATTTGCATCTTTCCTTTTATCATATCCGTAGTAGTATCTACAGTCAAAATGTAAAAGTTGAGGACACAAAGAAATTATAGTAAAGTAATCCTTCCGTGTTGAGAAAAATTAAGAAGCCCATGAGAGTTATAGGCAGCGTTATGTTCGACTGTTGGTTTCTTAATTTTATAGATGTTTTTGTATTTCCTTCTCATTGATATATGGAAGACAAATGCCCTCAAGGCTTGTTTATTCATGTCGGGCAAGACTTTTTATATTGTACCGCTGTAGTTTTTAACTTAGTGAGGCACACGTTCAAATATTTTTAACCCTTCTGCCCTTAGGATTTTCTCCCTTTAGCTTTGTTTGAGATGAGTTGTGTTCCGTCTTATGTGAAAGACATTCTTCTAGCTTGGAATACCATAAAAAAAGGTTGACTCGCTGAAGTAGGTAAGATGGTTCCAATGAATATTTTGTGATGCAGATGTGTAGCAGTAAGCTTCCTCTAATCAAGTTTTCAACTTTTCTCCAGGCTTTTGTATAGTTGGTCTTGTTTTAGCCTATAAGCATCAGCTGACATTATATGATTTTGTAAATAATAATTAACTTCATGTTAGCTGGTTGAAGGCTACTAAGATATTTTGTCAATAGCCCTCCCTTTGTATACGGGGGACACACCCTGAATTCCTGATGTCTTCGTTGGATCCTTACTGACAAAAAAAAATCATTTTCGAGAATTTAACATTGAGAAGGGTTGTATCCTTCAAAAATGCTCTTTGATTTTGTTTAGGAATATTGATTAGATAATCAAATTCTTTCGGATGTCTGCATATTGATAAGGAAGCTACTTCGAAAATGTGAAACCCTTAATCCCTAATTTATTAATTGCCCTTGTATTTGCATAGTGGTCTTAGTGGATTGCTAAGAATAATTTCTTGATATGAAAATAGCTTGATATTGTCTTGTGTTGCTGTTTGCATACAAAATGTTTGGTGCTGATCTGAGACAAGAAGCTCCTTGTGTAGCTCTCTGCTACTTTTAAATACTGCCATATATATTGCACTTTTTTTTCCACTCATTGGGAAGCTCCTTGCACTCTTTCATCTATATGGAATCTCATGTAAAATGATACAAAATTATTGAGATGTTTGGGATTAAAGTCTACCTTGCATAATAGTCCAACTGTGCAGCTTGTTCAATTTTTTGCATGTAGGACATGCATAACAGTGTCATACTTGTTTATTCGTCCATAATCTGTAGCTTATTTTCTTTTGGAACTAATTTAGCTGGTTTGATTTCTTTTATAATTGCTTCGCTTCTGTAAGCAATCTTCAACCATCATTGTTCTTCCATATGTTACCCTGAGTGGGGGATCTAGACTTAACATTAAGTGGGTTCAAAACGTTATAGTCAAAGTATACTAACAACGTCAAATTTTTTTTCTAGTTATCTAAATGTCAGGTGGATTCAATCCAATATTTTTATTATTTTTTCTTTATTATACATATTAAATATACCTAAATCATCAAGAGTTCGAAAAATCAAGTGGGTTCAAATGACTCCATAGGCTCATATGCGCCTTCGCCCTGATACCAACACGGGCACAAGTTTGGCTGTCATCGCAATTCGGCTTCAAGCATGTTTTACCTCATCCGTCCCCTAACCATTGAAGTTTTTCTTTCATTTCCCCATTCCCTTTGTAATCTCTTTTTAATATCATTGTGTTCTGTAAATGAACATTCCTCTAAAGTCCTAACCCTGTTAATGTTTGATTTACCCTGATTAACGGTTATGTATTTGTTTAATCTTTTGAAGGTAAATTGATGGTTGCCAAGGCGAACGAAGCACTTGTTGAAGGCCACCAGCTGGACTCTAAGTTGGAGTTGAAATCGTCTGAGATAGTAGAGAGAAACTCTTCTTTAGGATCATCTGCCAATGCTATTGATGTCGAAATAAAATCCAATGGCATAAAGACACTAAAAGATGCTGTAAAACCCAAAATCAAGAGGAAAAAACCGTTGTTTTCAAACACATTGTAATTGTACTAGTTAGGCTAAAAGTATGTTAGTTCTGAGATGAATTATATGTCGATTCTGCCATATAAGAAAATTGTGAGTTGTGACATTGAGTATTTTCTAGGATGTCTTTTTTTTCCTTTCATTGTATAGAGTATGTAATTTGATTACTTGTATGTATCTCATTGTAAATTTTACTTAATACTCTTAAGTACTGTCGTGGTGGAAATATCACAAAAGGAAAAATAAAAAATAGTTATCAGCTTTTCATGCGTTTAGTGTACAAACCAAATTTTAAATTTTGTTCAATTGGTGATTAGCAAAATAAGGAGTTAATTATCATCGATACAACGAAAATATCAATATATCTTGTAATAGTACCACTTTGAAAAACCCAAATTAATCGAATGACCATATTCTCAAACTGAACTATTCATCAACTGTAGGAAATTAACCTAACAACTCCCAAACTAAATATACTTTTCACTACAGCCTACAATCTAGGCTGCTAACTGCGAACTGCCAAGAGCCAACAAGCGGGCTGGCAGTTATAAACGAAACTCTGGAATGCATTATTTTTTTCATTGATCTGTCATCAAATGAAAACCATCCTTCCTTCTGATTCTCCCTAATGCCTGAGCAGCTTTCGGAAACCTAGATTCAACAGCCACATAATGCATCACAGCAGAATCGGCAGCTTATAAGCTCACCAATATGAGCTGTGTACTTCTGCATCACAGATAGCTTGTGCTCCAAATGGGTATTTTTCTACCTTAAACCATAGATTGATATCGTTGAACCAGTAAAATTTCACTATACATCAGAATCCATGTGATATAATACAGTAGTGCAGGTGGGATGGGCTGAGAACCGAAATCTAACAGGAGCGAATGAATCGGCTCCATAAACCCAACCCCATGATCACCAAACCATCAGCATTCTTCTAAATTTATCAACAATATGATTCCTGGCTGTTGTCAACAACTGATACAATTCTCATCTAAAAGAAAACAATAAACTTCCCATTCCCAATCTGATGCAGAGTACCTGCCAATCTCAGCCTGCAGATAAACAAATAGTATTGAGTTACATAGCTGAAAAAGGAGGTACTGAGTTACATTAAAAATAGATGAGGAAAAGAGTTACATGTGGGCCGGCCCGACTGGGTGGAAAACATTATCATGGACATTACTCATTAGCAAGGGACTTGACACATTAAGTAATATATCAATTCAAAAACAACAGAATGAATTAAAGAGTAATGCTTTAATTTTATCTTACCGAGAAAATGCAAATGCCAAATTTTTTGAGAGCGAGAGTGACATCATGAAAAACTCTAGGTCTTCCCCGTCAAGTTGATTCAACTGGATTAGCCACCAATAGTTCAGTATCAGGCCCACAATTTGCTATGATTACACGCAATGGGTGAAGCATTTCCATCTTGAGACAGGAACATAACAAGTATTCTTGGTCAGGATCCACAATCTTATTTCCATCTTTCTGCTGGATGAATAGATCTATGTCACGGTGTCCCTTTGAAACTGCTGAGATTCGACCAAACGAAATCTGATTGAGAGCATAGTGAGGCATAAGATATGCAGTCCTTCAAAAGCAAAAAACATACAGTAATGATCTTCTAGTGACAAGCAGGTCAATGACTCATAACATGCATATTCAACAAAAAGAGCACAACCGTTGGGCAGTAGACAGTAGACACTCAAAATCCCAAGTGGGCAAACACCAATCACTGAGGAGTCGAGACACTAGATAAATTTATCTTTTTTGCATTCCGTGGGTAAAGGAATACAAGTGCAAAAGACCATCTAGTTGACTAAGTTACCAACCACAACGGAAACCCTCAACCTACAAAGACCAGATTTATGCCATATAATCAGTGTCTAACTTGCATGTAACCCACCACAGCGAGCTACACACAGCGAGTTGCTTAAAATGGAGGTCAAATTGCATGCACCTATGGATTGCAGCCTAGAACACTGCAAACCTATGTATGAATCCAGAGGCCATCTCGACCTACAAACTACAGGTTATTATTTGCAACTTGGTAAATTATACAGATTGGTAATGATCTTAGGCTCTTAGCCACACCATATTCAAACCTGAGGAATGGCATTTCACATAGGTAAAATGTTGAAACCTCACAGCTAGATCAAACACACTTTTCTCCAGAACCAAAAATGGGTAGAAATTAGAAAACTTAAAATGTCTCTGATTCACAACAGATCTCGAGGAGGGGGAATAAAGTATTGAGTGAGGTTCACAATGTCATATGGGAACTCGAAAGAAAATTATAGAAGTACAACATGAAATGCTTCCTGGTAGCCTCCAAAGACCTACAAGGCTCCAACCCGTTTTGGCAGGTGGACCATATATGACTTGGGATTCAAAATGTAAGTGTGTTAAAAGATTATAAGACCATCACAAAAGATCTTTCAGAGTTGGAATAGAGTCGGGATAAAAATATAGCAAACCTCTTAAGTTGACTAATAGTTTATAGTGAGACAAAAATTATGTCATGAGAAATCAGACAACCTCAAAAAGACTTTGGTTAGAAGGAGAAAAGAAAAGAAACTAAGAAAGAGAAAGGAAAGATAAATAAAACCTTACCATAACCTAGTCTGTTTAGTAATTGAAAACCATATTGTGGTTTACTCAGAATAGTGAAATTCCTAATAAGGAGGCACAAGGCTGAGCTTCAATCTCGAGTACCACCCCCACATATTTTTGCTAACTAAGCTAGTTGACATGTACTCTAGTAACCACAATAGTCACTATTTCTCTCATCCGTAAGCCTAATATCACCACATTATCAACCACCATTTTGTATCAAGTTCTCTCTTTTCCACAACACAATGTCACCTCTTTCACACCCTGCAATTTTCTGTTACCTTGATCAGGCCTTCAACTCGACCTTTAGAACTTGGGTTTGGCAGGGAACCAGCAAACAACCAAATTTGAGAGCTATGGCAATCACCAGTAGAGAAGAAAAAAGGGCCCATACAATATGGGTGCACCAGGGTCTTGTTTTTGCAGACTGATAGGCGGGTCTAGTGTCTTATCATTATTTGTGCATTAAGTTCAGTAATTTTTGCCATTTCTAAAGAACCTTCCTAGTGTGCAAGTGTCATGAATTATGATTAAAGGTTATGAAAATCATCTTTGATATGCAGCAACCTAATCAATACCAACAACAATGTCAAAGCCTTAATGCCAAAAGATTCGAGTCAGCTACATAAACTAATATATTGGAGTCAACGGTCTTTCACATGAACCCTTAGGACTATATAGAACAAAAGTGACTAGATAATACCATAAAATCGTGAGCCTATATAAAGGAGATGAGGGAGGTTGTATTAGTGTGAGTCAAATAAGGTCATCATGAAGGTTTTTGGGGATAACCATGGACAATTTAATAAAATGGAGAATGAGCAGCAAGAAAACCTAACCATGCACAAAATAATAGGAATGGGGTCCACAATACCCTTTCCCTTGCTTGTAAACCCCTCACAAATATGGCTCACAAGGCATAAGTAATGGCCAAAAGAGCAAATTCCACAACAGCAAAGAAAGACTCGAGAAAACTGAACATAAAGGGCATCAACTTAAAGTGGCAAAGTATAGACAATTTTAAAGGTAATATTTCTTTGAAGTAGTCATGCCCATAATGAAACTACAAATAAGATCAACTTTTATGAAGTTCATAAAGTAAATTCCTAGACTATAAGACATCAACAAGAAGTTTCAGATACTCGGCAACTATATCTCTCAGTTGCACTCAATGAGCTTCCTAAGGTTGCAGAAGTCAAGGTGCAAACAGACTTTGCTTGTGTTTCATTGTTTCCTTTTGTTGTTAAAGTTGGCAGCAACCATTAATCCTCCTTAGTTTCGAAAAAGGATTGAAAGAAGCCTATAGCATCCCAACAAAATATGATCTTAAGTGTCCAAACTATGATGGTACATGACTATATGTTACTTGAATAGGCTCCTGATAATTTCCAAGTAAAAACCTCCTTTATTGTATGTAATTTATGCATGCTTTTGGCAAAAAATGAGGCGTGAAGGTGTCAAAATGCGCCATATAATATCCATCACCAGGTCATTGGCACAAGACACGAAATAAAGAAACGATATAATATGCTCAATCTGACAGCCAGGAATATGAAATCGCCATGAAAGTCTGAAGCCTATATACAATTGCCATAAGGCATTAGACCTCATCTCACACATGTAAATGACCAATAAAAACTGAAAGACACGGATTTGCATCTTGACTAGTCACGGTAAGTGATAAGTCTTAACTTATGTCAGAATTCATACCCCCGAGCCCCAACAACCCTAGGATCTTATCAAACCACAGTTTCTAAGTTGATTCGCAGTACAGCGAGTAACCACTACTTATAACCAGGGTATTAAATCTCGGGCACATCACTGCATTGAAACTTCTTTGGATAGGTTTTTGAGCTTAGTGAACCTTAATATTCGG
The DNA here is from genome assembly GCF_026212465.1 of Amaranthus tricolor. NCBI lineage: Eukaryota > Viridiplantae > Streptophyta > Magnoliopsida > Caryophyllales > Amaranthaceae > Amaranthus > Amaranthus tricolor. The sequence continues at coordinate 17,891,968 of NC_080051.1, read as the reverse complement.
CTACAGTTCAGCAACCTGTTAACAGTGCCGCCAGTGCCTACAAAAGTGATCCCAGAATGTGATTCTGTTAGTGATTACATTCAAAATCCAAGACTCTAATTTAGACTGACAACCCAAGGACGGAATTTTTGAAGCAATGAGCTCCTGGACAAGAACGTGCAACAGTGAACCTGTTCAGAAAAAGATCTTCAAGACCTTTCAGGTCTGCTAGTCATAATCAGTCTTTAACCCAAATTACCTTTCGAAACCATACATAGGCTTTCACTTGGCTATTACATTACCTAGATGGCAAAAAGTGCAACAAAAAATTGAATTAGAACCTAAGATTGACATCAACAGACCTGTAAATTTCCTAAACAGTCATCCGAACAAACCAAGTTCATTCTGTCACAAAAGCTCAAACAGGCTTATTCTGTCACAATAGCTCAAGCAGGCTTATTCTATCACAATAGCACAAACAGCATAGTGTAATAACACAATGAGTAATTTAACAAATAAACAATCAGATGGTCCTAAAACTCAGGTTCAAAAAGGTTATTCGAATACCAAGGAAAGATGATTGAAGAACAGAGAAACAAAATGCAGTCTATCATTTATTTCAGCAATTAATATATATTACCATTGAAAAGGTGATCTATACAACATAAAAGATAGGAAGTGTATACCTTAACATCATGATTTTTCAGTGTGCTCATGATATCATAAAGGACACCTTTGTGGTCAACACAATGTATTTGAAGCAGGGTATGGCTCGGACTCAAAAAAGTTATCCACATTGACAACAGCCTTTTCCAATTGTGTCAAGTCTGGACTCAGAGCTTGCATATGACACTCCTTCGAATACTCTGATGCAAAGAGCTCTTCAGCAACAATAGGGGAGACAGATGAGGTACCTTGACGAGATTCATGTTGTGAATCTGCTAACTGAATCTCAGAGCTAATACAAGTTTCACCTAACACAGCGTAGTTGTTCATAAGTTTCTTCTTGTCTTTCCATTGTATGGAGAAGCTCTCTGTATAGATGGCAAATATCATACTTAATATTGTCAGACGGAAATATCATGCTTAATATTTAACTTATTAGTAGTTAAAAAACATATAGCCCAGCCTTCCCATGAAACATCATGAAACATAGCACAGCAGCATAAAATGTTTCCTCAAACTATGAAAAAGGAAGATATTTACACTAAAGACTAAGATAAACATATTCAAAAAATTGAATACTACAAGATTGGTGAACAAGAAAACAAAAAATAAATATTGAGTCACAACCATCTGTCATAAAATCAAATGTTATTAAATCATATACAAGGTACTTTTCTTTCCCTATAGACTGGGAATTCAAAAAAAGTGTTTCTTGATTCCTTTACATGATATGATCATTGGTGAAAAAGTGTTTCCCTAATCCTCCGCCACCTCCGACCACCAGTCCACCGAGTATTAATGGCTTCTTTTGTTGATTCGCAGAAAAAGTTACTTAAAATTTGGTGAAAAGAAATAAAAGAGAAATAATAGAGGCGGCAGTCACTAGTGACTGATTTTTTTATTTTTTTTTAAATATTGCAAATTTTAAGTTTAAAATTTGTGCAAATTACAGTTTTAAAGATAATTAGAAAAGTTAGAGGTGATTGGGAATAGTCAATAAAAATTAAAGATGATTAGTAATGGTTAATGGTCATTTAGTCTGGTTAAAGGTCATTTTGGTTGGTCAACAATCACTAAACTTAAATGGAGTAGACTTTAAAATTTTAATAAATTCACAAAAAAAATTTAAACTCTGAAGCTATAATTTGCAAAAGCTCTAAATTTAAGGGTTGTAATTCACAAATAATTCTTTTCTCTAATACAATCAATTATATTTTTATATTCTAGTTCGTGTCAATTACTCCCTCTGTTTCTTTTTGTTTTTCCCGTTTACTTTTTGCACAGTTTTTAAAACAAATTTTAAACCTCAATGTCGCTAAATATATATAATAAAAAAATTATTAAAAATATATAGTAAAAAGTATACATTAAGACGAATCTATCGAGACCTTACATGGATATATTTTATATTCTAAATATGTGTCAAAAACATTAATCAAATTTCTTTGGTGTAATATTCCAAATAGGAAGAACATTAGAGAACGAAGGGAGTAATATATTTTATTTTATTATTATACTAGATAGTGTCTGTGCGATGCACGGCTTTATTAAATTTACTGACATATTTGTATCATTTGAGAAATTTAAATTTTAAGAAATTGTTGGCCTCTTAAGGTTTTGATGATGACTTCACTTTTAAATAAACAAACATATTTTTAGAGATTATTTTGTAGGTATATATCCGATTTAGTTTGAATCGTTGATGAAGCCTATGACTTGGTTCGTGGAAGATGTACATGATTCCAGTGCCTCATGATCTCTGTCATGATTCCAGTGATGAAGAGGTTGTGATTGCCTTAAGGAGGAAGGGTAAAGCTATTCAAAGGAAGAGTAGGAGGCTTGCTTCAAAACAAAAGGCTGTAACGGTTGATGATATCACTTCTGAAACTATTCCTGAGCCTACTTCAAACGAACCTCTCTCACCCAAGCCAACCACTCCACCACCAAATCAAACTTCATCACCACCTCCATCACCTATTCACTTTACACCACCACCATTTCCATCATCTCCTGGTATTGGTTGTGCTGATCCTATTCCTACAGCATCTTCACATTCTGTTCTCTCCAAGCTTAATGATCTACAGTCTCAATTCAGTGCTTTTCAAGATGAAGTTCGTGTCTCACTCGCTTCAATTGTTGATCAACTGACCATGATGGAGCATCGTCTTGGTGCAAAGTTGGATACAGTAGAAGTGCAGACCGAATATGTGGACGAAGAAGAGACTGCCCCTTGAACCCTCTCCCTATGTTTTCAACATTTGATTGGCTGTTACATTTCACAAACAATTTCACCTTTTACTTTGTACCATCTGGGGTACATTGTTGTTGTAATGTTGAACAATTGCTACTTTTCTTTCTTTGCTTTTATTTCTGGTCTGTGATAACTAACTATATGCAGGTTTGATTTTTATTCATGGCACTTACTCTTATTATTGTTTCTTGCTTTCATCACTGACAAATCTATATGGTTTGTGCTGAGGTTTGATAATCCCTAATTCTTTTTGATTGATGACAAAAGGGGGAAGATTATGCACAAACTTAAAAAGAGCAGTGAATACACAGTAACATATCTTAGTTGATTTATATTGTTTCTTATTGATGATAATGTGCTGAGTTTATGCTAGCTTAATGATAATTTGTGTTTTCAAGTTGATGGATATTTATTTGTTTTTGTGAATTTGTTTATAAGTTGTTTTTGTTGAAAATACTTAATAATTTGTGTTAGTTTTATTATGTTAGTTTAATTATGTCAGTTTAATTAATTTTAGTTTATTTCATTTAAGTTTTAGATTAATTAATTTTGAAAATTTTTAAACATATTTGATATTATGGAGTAAATTGTTTTATTGTGAATGCTTGGTAAATTATATTTTAACAAGTTGATTTGCTAAGTTATTTAGAGTTGCTTTAATCTCTAGTATGCTCTAAGAATTTTGTTTTACTCTATTTTACTTAAGTTTGTTTATAAAGTTTGTCCTCATCAAAAAGGGGGAATTTGTTGGCCTCTTAAGGTTTTGATGATGACTTCACTTTTAAATAAACAAACATATTTTTAGAGATTGTTTTGTAGGTATATATCCGATTTAGTTTGAATCGTTGATGAAGCCTATGACTTGGTTCGTGGAAGATGTACATGTCTTAATATGTCCAAGATGTTAGATAAGTGTTATAATGTTCAAAATAGACGTACAGTCTACTGTTCCTAAAATGAACATTCTGACTGAAGTTGAAACTGGAGACAGTACGTTGTTCCTACGTAGCAGGTCTGGAGAATAACATCGACTGGAAAATTGCGAATTAATTATTTTCTTTTTTAAGTTGATGTAATGGTTTAGAATTAATTTAATTGCTTAAATTAATTAGTAAGTTAATTGGCTAATCTATTTTTAGGTTTTCTAAAAATAGCCCAAGACTTTTTCTTAATTAGATTTAGATCTCCTATTTTTTAGGATCTTATGTTTTTAACTCCTATGCTATTTTTAGCATAAGGAAACTGATTTTTCTTTGAGCAAATAACAGCCGGACACTTTCATAATTCCACCACCTTTTGTTTTGAGAACGTGGGGGTAGTGGGAGGTATGTCTGAGGAAACTGCTGGCTGTTCCCACTATAAATAGAAGGGACTTTGCTCAAACCGTATATTAATCCAAGAGAATAAAAGAGTATCCATAAAAGGGAGATCATCTTAAGAAAAATATTTTCAGTTTTCCAATGCCAATTAATTTATTATATTTTTCTTAAATAATTATTTTAATTTTTATCTTCTTGAGAAATGGCCTTGTAAGGGTAATTGAGTGTTTTTGTTATAACTAGACTTAAGGGAAGTCTAGGGGAATAGAGAAGCTTCAAAGAGAAGCGTGAGAAGAGAAAGAGAAGGAGAAAAGAAGAGAAGAGAATTAGGCCTAGAGTAGAGAAGCTTCAAGTGAAGCAAACATTGTTTTGTGTAATTGTAATTAATTGCCTAAACATAGTGAGAATTTTGAAATCCCGGGGGGTCGTGGTTTTTCCTTCTTATTAGGCCAAGAAGGTTTCCACGTAAAATCTTTGTCTCTTTTTATTTCTTGCTTCTTAAGTTTAAGTTTTATTTTGTGAGTTAAAATTTCGCAAGTTAGAGCAAAAAAAAGTAGTACAACTCAATACACAACAATTCACCCCCCCCCCTCTTGTTGCATTTGATCATCTCTTCATATTCCAACAGAAATAAATTTGATATTATATTTATATTTATTTCACTCTAAATAGTTGTATACATTATATATATTGTTTGATTTGTTGTATACATTATATATATTATTTAATTTGTATCATACTTTACATTGTGCGCGTAGATGATTGTGAAAATTTAGTTATAGATTTAACATAAATATTTATGTAAAATTATTTTATAAAATTTTTTAAAAAAAATTATTTGTCATAAAAAATATAAGTGACTTGCATAAAGGTAGTCACAACCTAAATCATATCAGACTTATGCATTGCACTTAAGTAACCAATTTCAATAGTATAAATAAAAAAATTCTCATAAAAGTATATTATCTTTTAACCAACTTAAAATATCCAAAACATTTAAATAATACTCATTTAATAAATAAAATTGATAAGATTTTATAAATAATTGAAAAAAAAAAAATAAAATATATGGTTTCTAATACATTAAATGATGTGACCTAAAAAGTATAAAATCAATCAATATGAATAATATTATAGTCATAGTTTGAAAGCAATAAAGTCAAAGATATAAATATTATTCATAAAAACAATGATATCATTATTGAGTTTTGGAGGGAAAATTTTTATTAGGTTTATGACACGTAAGCAATATTAAATAGTGATGATGTTAGCGTGTTTTGCTTTAGTAGTTATTATAGATATAGATTATAGATATGATTTTATCAATTTTATTTTATGTATTTTTTAAAAAATAGCTCACTATTCTAATTCATTATATACAACTTTTTTGTCAATGTATAAAAGTTAAATAGTTGGGAGAAAAGAGTAAGAAATATCTTTTTTCGGCTAGTCTCTTAAAGAGACGGTATCTTTGAGAGACGTAACTCAAGCCCAACTCATTAAAGATTAATACCTACATATCGTATTCTTTTCAATATCTTAACATCTATTTAAATTATTTTTAATGCCTATTTACAATGTTTTAAAAAATATATAATAGACCGGTCCAATTAGAGATAATCTCTCGTACAAACCATCTCTCGTAACAATTTGTCTATTTTTTTTAAATCTATTTTGATTTGGTGTAGGAATTCACATCAGCAATGAGTTGTCCTTGTCCACCTAGTGTCTTAGAGCTTGTAGATTAAGATGGCATATGGAAAATAATAAAAGTTGAATATTAAGGAAAAAATAAGAAAAAACTATTATAAGAAATATTTTTTCAAATGAATTGTATGCCATTGTTTGCGAAATATTTTGAAAATATAACAATTTTATGTAATCTTTTATGGAAAATTTGATATGAATAATCTATCCTTTCACCCTTTCGCATTGAATAATCTTATTTTTAAACTATTTTTTAATAATTTAATCTTTGCCCTTAGTTTGCTATCAGCATACAGATATGCTAATAGCAAGTTAAGGGCAAAAGTCGAATTATAATAAAATAAAAGGTTATGCCTACTAGCATACTCAAGGCAAAGATTAAATTATTAAAAAAAATATCGATGGAATTATTTACATTGGATGGGTAAAAGATTGAGCTATTAATATCAAATTTTCCTATTTTATTTTAAAATACTTATTCACTCTCCAATTCTTTTTAATTGTTTCATTTCCTTATTTGAACAGTTCACCTCAATTGTCCTATTTTCATTTTAAAACATACATTTATAGATGGTCCCCTCAATTTCTTAATATTAAAAGTACCCAATATTGCACATGGGTCTACTATTTTAGGCGATCCCTTCCAATTCTAAATATTAAAAATACTCAATATTGCACATGAATCTATTATTTTAGTTGGTCGTTTCATTTTCTTAATATTTGTGTCCAAACAAATTGAAAATTGGTGTGAGTATTAGCTAAATTATAGAGTGAGATTAAGACTTGTTAATTCAGTTAGTACTTCACAATTTGCAACTAATTTGCAGCACCGTATCAATCTACTTCTACTAGAGAATTCTCGCGAGTGGCACCATTTAAAAAATATTTATAATATTCTTTAAAATTGGCTACAATACTAAATCTTTAGAGAATATTTCAATCAAATTTATGATATGTTTGAAAATGTTGATTTCATTTGAGAATATAAATTTAACTCAAATTTAGTACTTGACGAATAAAAGAATTTCAAAATGAGTCAACTCGAACAATGTTTTAAAAGTGATTAAAAATGAAAATTTGAGAATGACTTCCTAAACCTTGTCATTCTCAAATTCTTCATTAATGAATTCATAATTGAAATTTACAATTTGAAATTAAATGCTTATACTCAAACACAAACTTATGTAATTTTAAATTATGCTCTAACCGCATAGGTTAGAAAAATCAGTAAAAAAAATAAAGACATAATTAAAAGATGAATAAAAAAGTACAGAGTAATGAACAATTGCACCTATACTTTCTCCGTTCCATTATACTTGCTAAATTTGACTATTTACGCAATTCAATTTGTTATTATGATCGTCTATATATTAAACTATACATATCTGAAAATTATAAAAACTTAATGCTGTAAAAGTATGCGATTAGACGATTCAAACAAAATCTCACATGCCTATACTTTTTCTAACACATTAGCATCATATATAAAATAAGCTTGAACGATAAATAATATCAAAATTTATTATGTAACGAGTATTCCAGTAGGGAGGATGTCAGCATAATGCTAATCGTAATCATGATAATGTATCTAATCTATTAGTGCTTTACACACAAGCTGAGCTAATATCTAGTGTAACTACCAATCTACTCTACCATTACCTACAATTGCAAACGCCCATCACAATAACAATTATGCTATGACACATGCTATCAAGTACACGTACCAAATACAATTTTTATATGTTCAAATACAAATACAAATAGAATTTACGAACTTTAACCTAAAACTTTAAATATATTTTCTCATGATCTATATGAAAAAAACATAGTATTTATGTGAGATCTTAATACATTTGTCTCAATACATATTTTCTTAATATTAACATTTAGAATTTTCAAAAACTCACAATTTATATTATTTGACTTTAAAATTTGCACTAGAATTTGCGTAAAAAGAAAAATAATAAAAACAAATAAAAATAGAAGGAGTAATATATTCAACACAAGGGAATATCCATTTCTAAATCAATCCCAATAATAACAATGATCATACTTCATATGCATCAATTTAAATTCCACCAATAATTATGTCGTTCCCTTTCCTTTTCAGTAGTATTTTTATTTTAGAAAAATATCTACTGATCACATTGTATTTTAGAAAAATCAAAATAACTAAAATTAAATCATGTAAAACAAAAGTAATAAATATGAAAAATCCAAACACAATAACTAAAAGTTTAGAAGTGGACATTATGCACTAAAATGAGAAAGATATGAGAAGCAAAAAGCAGAAATGCAATAAAATCAAAACATATGGTGTAGGGTTGTTTGGCTAGGGTTTGTGAAATGTCGTTACCAAAATGTAGTCCAGCAGACAATAGTAAAATAAACAAGAACTAAAGGATCACAGAACAGAGATGCTGTTTCAGAAGCTGATACTCCTATTGCCTTAAAAAGTTTTCTGAGAGCTGCTGGTCAACCGGCACAAGTGGTGCTACACGACAGTGCAACAACTTTAGGTCTCTAGCCCATACCACCCACCGATGTCTGGGATAGTGACAAATGACAACGCCAAACTGAAAGGTATCCTATCCTTCGAGATCATCTTAATATCCAACAATTTGCTAGGTAATTTGGTAATCACACTTAATGACCCCATAAAAGATTTCTCTTATAACAAATGGTTTGATCATAATAATTACTCCTATAAACATGAACTAATAGAAGCCACCTTTTTTGCATTAAGGTAGAGTCATGGTCTCAGCCTATAACACAGTGCTCTACATTACACCATCTGAACCAAATAATAGTTTGATCCCAGACCCACCAAGGGATTTCATTCCTGGGTTCTCAAAGACCTCAATGCCCAAGAGGAAAATTTACTAGAATCAAGAGGGAAATTGAAAGAAGGAAAATGAAGAAATTATAAGGAAAAAAAACCAATAAAAAGCAACAGAGACATTATCAACCAAAAGAAAAACATATTAGAAGACAGAATATGAAAAGGCCATGAAAACTTGAAAAAAGATGAAAAATCTAAAAGAACTAGAAAAAAAATGAATAATCCACAAAAAAAAAAATTGAAAAAGAGAGAGAAAAAAAAAAGGCACCTAGTCATGTGGAGGCCTACAAGAGAAGTCTTCACAATTGTTAAACTGTAAAAATAATCCTTCTTCTGCCCCCTCTCTTTTTCTCTTTGTAAACAAGAGCAGATCTTTTTTTCTTTTCTCTTCAAAGAAGGCAATTTTTGGTCTAAGTAGTATATAAAATTATAAAAAAAAATGTTTACCCAATAGAAACCAAAAGCACACATAGAGCACAAAAAAAAAAACGCAAAATGCACACAAAATCGCTCGAGTCCAGACTACGAAAGCAAATTTTCTAGAGCCTCCCCGAGAAACACTTTTGAATACTAAGGTCCGCGGTTGCATAACAGTGTTTTTTCACAATCCACGATCTGCTCTTTCTAAGTCAGCATGCAAGGCATGATGTCACAGAGTCTAAAAGACTGACATCTAGGACATAAGCTACCTAAGCCCAGATAAGACAGCCAAGTAACATGAAAAGCTACTCTCTGTCATGCTCTATTGCTCCATATAGGAAGGATGCACACAACTGCTGGCTGAACCACCACATCCTAGCTAAAAAAACATCACGTATAGCAATATCTGAGTGGATTTATTAATGTGGGATTATTCTATTTCGAATTTCCACAAATCGGAAGACACATAACAGCTTCGGCAGTACATTACCCACACCAAAAAAATAGACAATCAAGTGAGTATACATTTAACAAATCAGCAGTTCCTCATCAAGAAAAAACAACCATCAGCAGAAGTTCAGTAGAGAAGCACTTTTGTTATTCATCAGCCAAAAAAAGGCTTCCATTGAAGCAGAAAATACATCAGCCACACCTCTATTGCCTGAAAAATACAAGCAACAATTCCTACATTATACAGTTAATATTTACAGCTAAGGATTTTAAACAAAATAAAATGAATAAGCAAAGGATAAATCAAGGTGGTCAAAAAATGTACACTCTATTAGGGAAAAAATGACATGCAGTATCAAGGACAATCACTTCTGTAAAACCCCAAAATGAAACTTAGAAAGTGGTGAGGTGGGGTGGGGAGAAAACATCTACATGAAATTTACATCAAGATTACATCTAGACTCTGGAGATATGCCCACCTTGACATGCGAAGAAAGTGTACGTTTGGTTTATAGAATTATCATGGGACCTTGATGTCAAGCATCAACTTTTTCTAAAAAGAGATGGAGCGTTCATCAATAACAACAATGCCAAAGCCTTAATCCCAACAATTTGTAGTCGGGTACATAATCCTAAAAACAATTAACAGGAAAGATTGTTGCTAACAAAGATCATAATTTATTTAACCCAATCTAATACTAATCTACAACCAAGAAAAACTGATTCCAATTTATTGTCATACATTCTTGAAAAATCCCATTTCCATATCACTCTTTGCTCCTGCAGTTTAAAAAGAACATTTTATTTTAATTCTTAACAAAAAAGTTGATGAATGAGAAGATATCTATAGGATTTAAAAATCCCCTCGAAAAGCATAAGAATTGAGAACCTTTTAGGAATAATTAGGTGTTCTGCAAATGTTCCTATATATCTCAACTGCATACCCTTTCCCCATTCTTTTACCTGTCTACCAAAGATAGATCATCTCTGCAATCCTAACCCCTCTTTCACCCAAGAGCATTCAGTCATTCTTCAGATTTCGGTTGCCCCACTTAAATACACCAAATCACTTGCACCTTAGAGCTTAGGCAATCAGTAGTGTCACCAAATAATCATATCGGACGAACTATAATTCTTGGCCCACAATTTCAACCTTATACCCTTCATGTGCTCAATTGCAGATGGACAACAGCCTAAGAGCAAACATCTAATATAGACATGAGATAAATTAATCACTAACTAGAGGAACGTGAGATTGAATAGGCACCATATACAGCAAGAAAAAAAGATTCATAGCTATGGTGGGTTCATTACTAGCTTGATCTAAATTCAAATTCACACCTCATATGTGTGCCTATGTGCTTAAAGGTTTTTGGTTCAAATGACTTTCAAGTTTCAACGGCAAATCCTCATCAAAAGGTTTTCCTTAATAATCACATTGAATCTTTTGCTTATTACAATTTGCAGCATGGTATTCCTAAATCCTAATGATAATGGAATTATCAATAGCATGTGATACTTAGATAACTCAGTCAGAATATCCAAGGTGATCCTAGTACATAATTCGATAAAATCAACATTAAAAACAGTACCTTAGACACTGCAATAGCACTCTTGAACAATACTCTATCTTATATCCCTTTGAACCCAAGCACCCAAAAATATATTCAACTTAGATCCACAAAAAAATCAATGAAAAGAACCAGAATCTCACTAGCAAAAACGTAACATGGCACTAATATGTTTGATACAATAACTAGTTTGAATTGGGAAGAGACTATGATTTTTGGAAGCATCCAGAATTGTATTCTATAGATCAATAAGATAAGTCTGCCCCTGAGCTACTTTAAATTATCAGTCCTTGTGTAAAAGAGGAAGGAGAGAAGTGAAATAATAAGAATACGATATCATAGGAGTAAAGTTCAGAAAACTATAACCGTACCTCTTTTAAAAGAAATTCATGAATGGAGTTCCAAAACAAGGAAAGTGATAATCCATTTGTTCCAAAAAAATTCTTCGGTGGGAGAAGGAAATGTTCAAAGAGAGATGGTAAAGAATACAAGATGAGAGAGAAAACTGATTGACTAAACTGTAAATCTATGATTAACACAGCAAGAAAAAGATTCTTGGTCCCAAAACAAAAACTTCCTACTTCCGTCTCAAAACAAAATTTTGTAGTCTAAAATGTTTTTTTGGCATTGAAGAACAGTTAATTTTAACTACATTAAGGGTATTATGGATAAAAAAATAAACACCATAGTCCCTTCAAATAATTACTCCATACTCATCCCAACATCTATCAGATTCCATCCATGATCTAAGGAGAGAAGTGAAAATTTATCATTGAGAATAATACTACACATACAATACTGGCCTATCATAAAACTAGGCCTCATGAATACTATTACGCTTTTAGTAGAATAGCCATCTAAGTAATATTCCTATCTTGAAAATGAAAACTTCTACAACAAAAGGTCATCAAGCTATGTTGTGATGAAGATACGTATGTGATAATAGGCCAGCCAGAAACTCATGTAGGGTAGAAGGGTTTGTTTGTGGCTCACTGGACCTTGGTTTGTCAAAGGGCAATTCAAGCTTTTTGATCAATCCAGTACAAAGACACATGCATACCCAATACACAATTCTCTTACTCAATATCAAACTGCTTTTATGAACTATATTGCATCTTTGTGAAGTCATTTTATGGAATTAGAGTATGTTTGGCCAAATTTCTAGAGAACAATTCTTTATCTTAGGAGCAAATTTGTAGAAACTAACTCTAGAGAAACACTTGAGAAAATTAAAAGCGTTTGGTTTGGCCTCGATATTTTACAAACACTTTTCAAAATTAGAATTGACGTTACTTGTTTGGCCTAATAGCATACATATTTATGTTATTTAAACAAGAGAAAAGAAATAATTAACATTAAGAGTATAAATGAAAAAAATCTTGTTTATATAGTGCATTTTTTCTTCAACAAAAAATCAAATCTCTTATCTTCTTTTTAATACTACACCCAAAAAAAGCCCTCTCTCTAATCAAAAGGGACATATGTGATCTTTGTTTGAAAAGAAGGGTAACTTTGTCTTAACAAAAGATTCATTAAATTACCAAAATAAAAGGTTACGCTTGGATTTGGAGCTTGCCCCTTCATACCCTAAGATATTTTAGGATTCTTACAAAAGTGAATCTACTCCTCAAAAAGTGCTTGTTTGGCCCTAATCTATTTCTCCATTTGAAATATACTTCCAGAAGCTAATTCAATAGCTTATGCCAAACTAACTCAAGTCTGAAAACTTAAACTTGGTATAATTCTTACATATACAACTTCAAACACAAAATAAAAAAAATAAAAAAAATCAGATTAATACTCTGCACACTCTACTTGAAAATACCAAAAATTACAAGTATGTCACAAAGCTGCAAACCTATCGAAGACAATATTTTGTGCTAGACAAGTTTAATATGATACGACCAACTGCTTCGCATGAGTCATAACCCAACTTTTCACACAATTGACAAGTATTCATCCTTCAAATACTCATCAAAACCATAATACATGTCATAAAGGATAAAAGAATTGCACAAAATGACAAGGAGACGATCGAATACGCTTTGCTCAAGATCCCAATCTACACATACAAATTTCAAACCTAATCAAGATGCTACCCATTAGATTGCAGGTAACATCTAGTTCTATAACAGCCAAAAAATTTCATATTGATTATGTTCCTCACATTATCTCATTTTAAGCATATGGATTAGGAAACCACTCCAACTGTAACCACTTGGATTAAAAGCAAAACCTGGTTCAATAGCAACCCAAAAAGAAAATTCACCCACCACTTTCAGCTTGCCCCTTATATGTTAAAGAAGTCTCATGAGAAATACTGAATGGGAATGGAGCAAAAGGGAGAGGTATTCACCTCTATTCAACTATAAGAAACCCCAACAACATAAAATCATAACCTAGCAGCATAGACACCAAACAACCAGATTGATTATATATTAAAGGTAAACTTAATTGTTAAAGCCACCTTTACTCAATTCCACACTAAACTAAAATCACTACACCATCAACACCGATAGAAATGCTCATTAAGAAAATAAGATTTCGATAATTAACTATACTACATTATACATCAACCTATGATCATCCAAGCACCTCACATGTGTATCAGCCAATTCCAGCTAAATAACACGATCAACAGCAAAAATAAAATATTCAATATGAAGCGACAACATATAACAAAAGTTGTGGTACATAGATGATGAATTTAGGGTTTAGAAAAGATTTAAAATCGAAATACCTTCTGTGCCTTTGAACAAACGGCGAGTTCTTGGCATCCTCCTCTGCAAATCAAAAGGTAAATGCATAAGATTTTGCGAATATTTTAACAATAAGCAAAGAATAACATCGAAAATAGAAGATGTAGAAAATGATAATACCAGTTAGACCAAGAGAGAGTTTGGTGATGATGAAACCAGTAATGGCGAAACCAGTGAGAAATGGCCAGTTGCGATTCCATTCTCTCTTGAAGAAAACTGGCCATGGATCGAATTTCCTCCACCCCATTTTTTTTCTTCCTTTTTTCTCTCTCCTTGGAAATCTGTTTTTTCTTTGTTTCTGTGTTTGCGTTTGCCGTCGCCTTTGGCGAAAAATTGGAAAGAGTAAGCTTAATATAAGAGGTAGTTTGGCAGGTGGGATTTCAGAAAGGAAGTGGAACTTTATTTTAAAAAATAAATCTAAATTTTTGTTTGATTAAATGGCATGGGAATAGAAAATGAAATTAAAAAGAAAAAAATCTCAGTGAGTGTAGGTATTTGAGTTGAGATTTTTATTTTTTCTTTTTTTCAAATTTCTACCATGACAAACAACGGATGAGACTTTTATTTTGTTTAAATGTCTTTGTTTCAATAATTATCAAAAAAGAAAACATAATACTTATAACCTAAAGGATAAGGAATATGGGATGTCCATAAATCACTGTGAATAATATCAAAAGAGAACATAATATTTAATTTGTTTACCCAATATACAGGAGTGACATATAGAAGAAAGAGGTTTAGGACAAGCAATTAATCGTGTGTGGTTTTTCTCCATATAATTGTATTTTTTTGTTGTGAAAGCAAATTCCAGCACAAACTTATAGCAAACTGCTGGACGAATTGCCATTTCTTTTGGCTTTTATCGGTCTCAGGTGATCTATGTATACTGGGGACAAAAGAAGTCCAGATAAAATACCCTCCCGGCCTCAGATGTCGATCAGTTTCAACCAGAAAAATACCATCTAATGACTTGATAATTTGTTAATGTAACAACCTTACTCTTGTTAGTGACAATAAAAATATTATATTAATATTAATAATTATTATTAAATGAGTACAAATTTAGAGGGACATTGAGAGGTACATAGAGACATTGATAGGTACAGATGGGGATTATATCAATAATTGTTACTCCTATTAAATCAACCAATATCTATCTTTCCATCCATAATGCAGGGAAAGATTGTAGCTTGTCCAAAATTCTCAACTTAAGAAGAAAATGAGCAACAATCCCACACAAGAACCCAAGTGAAGCACCACCTGATGCAACCAAAGAAACAGCTGTGACCAAAAGCATCACAAATGTTTGAGATTTTGTGTTCATATCTCTACAAGCAATAGCCAGCTCTAATCCAGCAAACAACAGTAATACACCCAATACACCAACAGGAAACAAATCAAGTATTTTCACAATTGAACTTCCTAATACAATCCCAATTACCAATTTGCTCATGCCCAAAAGTGCAACACACCCTCCACTTCTTCCACCAAACTTGTATTGTCCTGCCAAACCACCAGCACCATGGCAAGTCGGCATTGCACCAAACCAACATCCGACTAAATTCATCATCCCAACTGTCATTGATAACGATGTCGCAGAGAACTCCTTGCCCGGAAAAAGATCGGTTGCCAATTTACAAACAGCTATGACAGAATTCAGTATTGATAAAGGCAATTGTGGGATTGTGCCCTTAATGAATCCTTGTTTCCATGACTCTTTAGGGATGTTTATAACATGAATTGGGGAAGGTCCAAATTTAAATCCCTTTATCACTTCTTTAGGTCCTCTAATAATTGCTAAAATAAGTCCTAACAAGAAGATCATGAAAGCAGTAGGAAGAGAGTATAAAACCCTCCTAAAACCCTCACTTCTACTCCTCACACTCTGTACCTCAGAATCGCCATTTGACTCTATATCACACCCACCATTTTCTACGTCTTCTGAGCCAGCGCCATTCACAAGAATTATGAAACACCCACAAATTATAGCTAATAAGAAACCATCTAAACCCAACCAAGGCCTATTTCCCATGCTTTTTGACTTAGCAAAATCCTGTTCTTTTCTTACATACTTAACAGCAGCCATTGCAAATGCTAACCCTTGTGACAACTGAATTCCTCTAACAATAGATAAAGGAATCAACACATAAACAAGTTGCATTAATTGGGTAACACCCAAAACAAATAATATCCCTGCAGTACAAATTCCAGCTGCCATTATCTCCGGAATACCAAAATCTGGATTAGCAATAGCGACTGCTGCAATAGATTTCATGGGTTGAACCGGCATCGGTACACCATAGATTGCACCAGTGACTATGTTGTATACACCAGTGAAGATCAAAGTAGTACCCAAGTCAAGATTTTTTGCTAATGTTAATGCTAGGACTATTGGGATAAAAGTGCCCAAATCTCCCATTGCACCATTCAATTCTGCCCATTTTGACCTAAAACTAAGGTTACCTATTAAGGTACCCCAGATATTGTAGGGAAATTTTTGATGTTTTGATTCTGGTGGGGGGTTTCTAAGGAATTCTTGATTTAGGTTTTGTGAAATTTGTTGGGAAGCTTGGGGTTCCATTAGGATATTTTTGCATGAAAAAGTATTGTAAGATACTTATATGATGATATTGAGATTTATATAGAAAATTTCTAGGGGAACAATTAATAATGCCAATATTTAAAATTAGAATGTAATATAATTTGTCTTTTGGAGACATGGGGGGCCATATATGTAGCTTAGGAATATAAGATAATACTTGAAATGAATTAGAGCTGTGATTAAGAGAGTCCTAAATAAGCTTATGGGGGAAGTGATTTCTTGCTAGCTTTGATGAAGACTTGATAATTGTTCTATCATTCAATACACTATCTTGCACTATTCTTATGGGGAAGTGTTATAGTCCAATTGAGATAATATTCTATTCTTCAGTTTTTTTAATATTTATAATAACAAGAACTTTATTAATCAAATATTTGTGAATATAAAAATGAGAAGACCTTAATAAAATACTCTTTTAATGAATTTCCATTCTAGCCAATGAAAGTGCTTAGTTTTGAATCACATCAAATGATAAAATGTCAACTCTTATTCAGATGTCAATATATATTTCCCAGTTCTTAGATGGAGATTGACGAAGTTGATGGATAAGATGGTTTTCAATACTATTCGGTCCTTATTCATTTATTTTTAAGAAAGGGGTAATAAATAAAGAGGGAGAATGAATTTTGTGGATAAAATTAAAATAAAGTTAAAATTTAGGAATGAGATTAAAAGAAAATGGTGGGCTATTATCCAAAAATAGAAATGAGATAAATTAAGTAAAAGAGACTAAAATAAAAAATGTTGCAAATTTAAGCAATTGCTTTGGAAGAAAAAGTCTTTTAAATGATTAAGTCAAAATTGGGAAGAAACCCAATTTGGTCTTATCTCCAACTTCCTTTCCTGTAAGAGTTTTCCGATGTACCAAACAAACGATAATTAATTACCATTTGCGTTTTCCATTAAAGACGGTTCTACAAAGATAATGTTCACTACCAAATAAAACATTTCCTAACTGATGAAAAACATGAGAAAAACTACACTGAAAACCAGTGACAGAAGGGAAGAGATGTAAATAAACAGTGTCTATTCTGCTTGTATATACTTACGAAATTATGAAAGTTGAATGAAAAGGGCTCAAAAATCTGATATTAAAGTGCACCGGCTCTAGTCTCGGTCCAGACTCACTGTAGGTTTGGTCGAACCCACAAAATCTCAGGCGAAGTTTCACTTGCAAACAGTCAGAAACATGTATTTTGATTGAAACATAAGGCTAACTACATCATGGAGAGTTATGCATACTGCATGAGGCTTCATAGTTGATAGTTTTATTTGTATTATAGTGAATGTAACCGCCCCGAATTATGAAGGTAAACACTAACTGGAATTTAGTATTAATCAAGCGGAAGCTTAATTTTGCCAACACAATTAATGGGCTATTTAAAGGTTAAACCAATGCAATATAACAGAAGTCTTAACTTTCCAATATAAAGGAAAATGACAACCAAATCGAAATTAGTTCAAATGAGATTGAATAGGCACCATACACAGCAAGAAAAAAAGATTCGTAGCTATGGTGGGTTCATTACTAGCTTGATCTAAATTCAAATTCACACCTCATATGTGTGCCAATGTGCTTTAAGGTTTTTGGTTCAAATGACTTTCAAGTTTCAACGGCAAATCCTCATCAAAAAGTTTTCCTTAATAATCACATTGAATCTTTTGCTTATTACAATTTGCAGCATGGTATTCCTAAATCCTAATGATAATGGAATTATCAATAGCATGTGATACTTAGATAACTCAGTCAGAATATCCAAGGTGATCCTAGTACATAATTCGATCAAATCAACATTAAAAACAGTACCTTAAACACTGCAATAGCACTCTTGAACAATACTCTATCTTATATCCCTTTGAACCCAAGCACCCAAAAATATATTCAACTTAGATCTACAAAAAAATCAATGAAAAGAACCAGAATCTCACTACCAAAAACGTAACATGGCACTAATATGTTTGATATAATAACTAGTTTGAATTGGGAAGAGACTATGATTTTTGGAAGCATCCGGAATTCTATTCTATAAATCAATAAGATAAGTCAGCCCCCTGAACTACTTTAAATTATCAGTCCTTGTGTAAAAGAGGAAGGAGAGAAGTGAAATAATAAGAATACGATATCATAGGAGTAAAGTTCAGAAAACTATAACCGTACCTCTTTTAAAAGAAATTCATGAATGGAGTTCCAAAACAAGGAAAGTGATAATCCATTTGTTCCAAAAAAATTCTTCGGTGGGAGAAGAAAATGTTCGAAGAGAGATGGTAAAGAATACAAGAGAAAACTGATTGACTAAACTGTAAATCTATGATTAACACAGCAAGAAAAAGATTCTTGGTCCCGAAACACAAACTTCCTACTTCCGTCTCAAAACAAAATTTTGTAGTCTATAAAATTTTTTTTGGCATTGAAGAACAGTTAATTTTAACTACATTAAGGGTATTATGGATAAAAAAATAAACACCATAGTCCCTTCAAATAATTACTCCATACTCATCCCAACATCTATCAGATTCCATCCATGATCTAAGGAGAGAAGTGAAAATTGGAGTATACTTATTATGTTGAGCAATATACTTAATTTAGTCCCATAATTTTACTTAAATCCTTAAAGTAAGAAAATTTATAAGTTTGCGAAAATACATTTTCTTAGTTTTCAACTTTTATAGATTTATGCAAGTGATGATTTTTCCTCTTTTAGTCATAAAATATATCTTTATAACATACTTTATTTATGAGAAGATTTCATACAAAAATCATTTTTATATGTACTTGTTCTATTATAAGTTGTATTTGAATTTATAATACCTTCTCCAAAGTGATATGGATGAAGTATAATAAAATGAATAATGTTTTTATGAAGTTTTCATGTTCATAAACTTCATATAAATAGTCTTTTTGTAAGTGTTTTTGTAAGGAAATGAAAGTGTTTTGTTTGGAGGTAATTAGAGATGGTCTTGTATGTGTTTATATGAATACCTTGAGGAGTATATGATAATTTTATTAATCTGGACAGCAGCTATTATGCTCTAAAATGAGTGTTTTTCAAGTGGTTTTAGTGAGATTTTAAAGTAGAAAACATGTAGGACTTGTAGAAGTATTTTTTAGGGAAGTTGTTTGAATGACTTTGTTAGTGTATTAAGTGACAATTTATGAGTGAAATGAAAATGATGGGGGAGCTGATTTTCTACAGAAAAAATCATATTCTTTGGCTCTTGAATTTGGTCTTTGCATACATGTAATGATGCCCAACATTGACTAGGACAAGAGGGGGTCTTGGGTAGAACAATTAACTTGTGTGTAAGTGAATAAAGAGCATACAATGGAGGAAAATGGGGTAGCCATAGCTGGTTGGTTTTAGTTGTTGGGAGGTGATCTTTGTCCCCAAATTGATCTATTATAGTTTTGAAAAGATTTATCTAAGATAGTTTAAGATTTGGATAAAAGTTGTTGTACATGTAACAAGTTATGTACTATGAACTTCATGTTTAAAAATCACTTGTATATGTTTATGAAATATTTAATTTATTCTCAACATGGGTAAAATAAATTTTCGGATAAGTATTATAATTATCCCGAAATGTTATGGGTAGTTGTTCAACTTTAAGTTTTATCTCCAAAGTTTACGTTACTTGTTACACTTCATAACTACGTTACGAATTGACAAGTTTCTAATCATCGTAGAAATTTTTCAAATTACTACCATCACTAATTAAATTTTAATTAGTAATGCACAAATATATATATAAAAAATAGTCGCTAAAACAACTAATGAAATCTCATTAATAATACGACTGTTTCAAGGAAGGTAAAGAGAACAAGAAAATGGCCAACTTAATTTGATCTGCTTTTAGGCTCTAACATTGTGGAGTAATCTGTGATATTTAATATCCCTTTTTTATTATGACGTGACTCGTTATCCTACTTGTTAGACTTCTTATTTAATTAATAAAAGTTGTAACTGATTGAATATTTTCAATTAAATTAGTTATTAAGTATTTGTCATTATAAAAAAAATTCAATTTAGAGACAAAATTATATTTTGAGAAAAGATATTTAATTACAAAAATGACCACAAAAGTCTTTGTCACCAACTAGCTATAAAACAGTTTTGTCTCATAATTTTTGTCACTAAGATATTGTTACTATTTTTGTCACTAAGGACTGCAGCATTAAATCTTTTCAAATTCATTTTTCAAACCTTTTAACTTACCATTTCATTCTTCAAACCATTTACCTTCTTCTTCAACTTCTATCTAACATCATACTAACTTATTCTCCTCCTCTCTACTTCTCATCAGGATTCTGCTATTTTCCATTAGTTTTCTTCTTCTCTTTTCACGTGTATTCTCTTACTTGAACTATTTTTTTCATTGTTCTTGTAGAATTTTGTCATGTTGTTCACATATTTTCACAAGTTTTCTTGTTCTCTCTATTTCTCATCATATAATCCGGCTAATGTTTGTTCTTATCGTTTATTGTTCGTGCATGTCGAATTTGTACTTTGTATGTTGTTTTTCTTTTTTTGTTGTACAATGTTGCAATTTTTATCTTCATTTTTTTTGAATATATTTTGTATTTCGTTTTTTTGGATGTAATATATTTTTACATTTTCTTTTTTCTTCAGGATCGGTGAATTTGTTGTGTTTTAGAGCCAAAAGTTGCTTTTTTTGTTCATTTTTTCCGAATTTTCTTCATAATACTTTTCTTATTGTATATACATTATTATTTCTAATTTTTGTATTTATACGTTTATTGTTTTATATAAATTAATGTAAACAATTTTGTAATAGATATTTAATTTTTTATTTAAGATTAATGTATTCATTGAATTTCAATTTAATTACTTTTGTTGTTTATATATAGTTTCTGAGTATTATTTATAAAAAAATTGAATATTTGTTACTATTGTTAAATAATAGTAGAGTTAAATAATAATAGTAATAATTACTACTATTAAATAAAACATATTCAATTTTTTTAAAAACCTAAAAATCAATTTAGCGACAATTTTTGTTGGCGGCAAACTATTTAGCGACAAAGGGTTTTGTCGCTAATTTTGTAGCAAAATGCTTTTAGTAATAAAATAAGCGACAAAAAGCTTTTGTCACTAAAGGCTTTCCTAATTGTAGTGTGTTATCGTTTTTTTTTTTGATGAGATGGTTATGAATATGTAAGAGGTGCTCAAAATTAGATATAAATAGGGAATTATTCTTCAAAATTACAGAGTCTCGCATAAAGTAATATATATATATATATATATATATATATATATATATATATATATATATATATATATATATATATATATCTTCTAAATAATAAATATAAAATGTTTGCAAAGCATTAATACTAGGAAATTTTGTTCAAAATAATCTCAACTATCACTCATTTGCCAAAAATAATCTCTACTATCACTCATTTGTTCAAATTTAGTTTCTTTTTTCTTTTTTTTTTTTTTACTTTACTCTTGAATTCAGTCTTTCCCTTTAATTCAATACTCAACTACTTTCCATTAATTTCCTCCATAATTTCATACTTAATTCCTTCCCAAATCTCTTCCTCCCCAAATCAAATTTGTAACCCTAAAAAACAAATCTTTCAGTTTAGGTTAATGGCAGCTTCTATGTTTGTTTCTATGTAATTATAATAGATTGTTGGTCTTAGTATTATGGAAGCTTCTATGTAATGTTAATGGAATTTCCCTTTTGTGATATTAAATCACTAGTTTGTAAAAAATATTTTTTTTAGTTGACAATCTGACCAAAACTTATGTAAAAAGATGTAAAAGTGTTTTTAATGAATTTGTCTTTTTAAATTATTTGTGAAATTTTGATTAAAAGATACAAGTTTTCCTTGTTTTATAACAAGAAATATTGATTTTTGTAAAAGTACAAGTTTCTACTAGTTTTATAACTAGAAGTATTGATTTCTAGTGAATTTATAAAGTATTACTTGATTTATGATTAGAAATGTTGATTTTTGTAAAATTATAAGTTTTATTTGTTTTTTATTTAGAATATTGATTTTCGTGAACTTACAAGTTTCACTTGTTTTTCTAAACTTGAAATATTGATTTTGGTAAACTTGTTCAATTTTAGAAACTTATTCAAAGAATGCAGTTTTGACTTGAATTATAATTAGAATATTTGATTTTGTAAATAGAATAAAGTTTTATTTGTTTTAAATTTGGAAGTGTTGATTTTGGAAACTTATTTCAAAGAAATAGATTTTAGTAGCTACTTGTGGAAAATACTAATTTGCAGACTATTGTAGAATATTAAGTTATTAATGTGAATTTTGGTGAGCTATTAATATAAAGTTATAAATAAAATTTAATGTGTAAAAATTAAGTGATGAACGTATAAGTAAATTGAACGTTATGATTAAGAATTATATTAAATAAAGGAAGTTACCACATAGGTTGGTCAAATTCAAAGTCAAAATCAACTTGTAGTAATAAAAATGTAATGTACTTGTGTGAATGAATATTGATTGAATGACCCTAATAGTAAGGTAATGTCGAACCATGCACCGACATGTAAAATCTCGGTGCCCGTGTTGGCCAGCACGTAAAATGCGGTGTAAGACAGGGGGTTTAGCTACCTATTATGTAGAGCTCGAGCTTAAGTTGTATTAGAGGAGTGACGAGTCCCGCCACAGTTACAGTTTAGGACTACGGTCCTCACCTAACCAGACCCTTACATATAACAGGTGTCATATTGTTGTGCTTGTCGATCAGTGATGAACTTAATTAGTGATCCTATGATGCATGGTAGGGTTATGAGTATTAACTAAATGAGCTTATTTAAGTGTTAAGATTACCGAATTGTATAAGTAGCAGTAACATACTTCTGTAAGAATTGAAAATGGTATTTTAATGACTTAAAAATATGAAACAGTAAAATAATATAGTAAAAGTATACAGTGGTGTCAATTAATTATAAGTTCGTACTTATTATTATTTTTTAATTGTAGTGTATAATTTCCGTATTTTGAGTTGGATAAGAAGTTATGCTCGGCGTTAAGCGCTGGCCGATTCAATCGGTTGTCATCCATATCGTGATGGCAACATTGCAGGATTTAGTTTAAGGTGTAATATTTCTTATCAGATGTAATATTTTACTTTTATTTTAAATAGTTTCAGTTTTTATGATTTCAAGTTTTTTAACAGTTCGACATTTTGAGACTTCCGCGATATTTTTATATTAAACATTATTATTAAATGTTAATTATGTATCGAGATTGCCGCTTCTGTTATAATAACTCATGTAAGTCGATTTTTATTTGCTCCTACCAAGTTCTCCTAAGTCTTCCTCGCCTTTTCTTACCTTCTGCTATGATGCCTTCTATCCTCCTCACAGGGGCGTCAAAAGTCTTTCTCTACACATGTCCAAACCATCTCAAATCTATTTTCGCGCAACTTTGCAGAAATAGGGGCAACCCTTAACTTCTCTCTAAACTCTTGGTTCCTAATTTGATCCATCAATGTGTGACCGCGCATCCACCTCAGCATATGAATTTCTGTAACTTCCATCTTATGTTTAAATCTTCTTTACGGGACAACATTTTGTCCCATAAAACAAAGCAAGCTTGATTGTCACTCGGTAAAATTTACCTTTTAACCTACTTGGAAACTTTAATAGTGTTCTTCCACTCCTTATATTTTTCCATCAACTTCCTCAAAACATGAATAGTTTTAGTAGTTGACCTTCTTGGCATGAAACCGAATTGGTTCTTCCACTCCGAATTGGCATGAAACCGAATTGCGACTCGGCCGCGGGTTTTGTGCGACTTAGCCACGGTCGAGTCGTGCGCGACTCACCGTTAAATATTTTTTTAAAATATTATTTATATTTTTATTAGTATTATTATTATTATTATTATTATTATTATTATTATATATTTTTTTAATTTTTTTAAAATATTATTATTATTATTATTATTATTATTATTGTTGTTGTTGTTGTTGTTGTTGTTGTTGTTGTTGTTGTTGTTAATAATAATAATAATAATAATAATAATAATATTTTAAAAAAAATAAAAAATAAAAAATAATAATAATAATAATAATAATAATAATAATAATAATAATAATAATAATAATAATTATTATTATTATTATTATAATAAAAATAATATTTTAAAAAATTAAATAAAATAATAATAATAATAATAATAATAATAGTAATAATAATAATAGTAATAATGATAATAATAATAATTATAATAATTATAATAAAAATAATATTTAAAAAAAATTTAAATAAAAATTAAAATATAATAATAATAATAATAATAATAATAATAATAATAATAATAATAATAATAATAATAATAATAATAATAATAATAATAATTATAATAAAAAAAATATTTTAAAAAAATTTTTTAAAAAATATAATAATAATAAAAATAATAATAATAATAATAATAATAATAATAATAATAATAACAATAATAATAATAATAATAATAATAATAATAATAATAATAATAGTAATAATAATAATAATAATAATAATAATAATAATAAAAATAATGATAATAAAAATAAAAATAATATTTTAATTTTTTTATAAAAAAAATTAAAAAAATTAATAATAATAATAATAATAATACAATAACAATAATAATAATAATAAATAATAATAAAAAAATAATATTTAAAAAAAATTAAAAAAAATTGTAAAGTGGTGAGTCGTAGAAAACCCACAACTTGTCCGTGGCTTTTGTGCGACTCAGCCACGGTCGAGTTGCGCGCGTCTCACCTCTTTAAATGTTTTTTTTTTAAAATTTTTTTTAATATTATTATTATTATTATTATTATTATTGTTATTATTATTATTATTGCTATTATTTTTTTAAATATTATTTTTATTTTTATTATCATTATTATTTTTATTATTATTATTATTATTATAGTTCAGGAACAATATCGTTAATTCATTAAAATAGAGGTGGCGATAAAATAAAAAGGATAACGATCGTAAAAAAGTAATGCTCTTCCGCTGTGCTTTCCTCCACCCTGACCTATCAAATCAAAATCAAAAGTTTTAAAAAACACAAACCTTGAATTCTCGATCCGCACAACATAATCCGCTAATAAAACACCGTTGATTAAATTCAATCAACAGTCCAAATTTATAGTTTTCTTAACACACAGATTGACCTTTACAACCGTCCGATTAAAAATAAAATCTCCGCACCATACTTCTTCAACACCCCAAAACCCGCACCTATATAAATACTCCTTTCCCCCCTGTTTCACATCACATCTCATCTTCTCGACTCTCGTCTTTCTTTCTCTACATTTTCATTTATTATCTCTGTAAAGCTCAGCAAAAATGTCGGGAAGAGGAAAAGGTGGAAAAGGTTTGGGAAAGGGTGGAGCCAAGAGGCACAGAAAAGTGTTGAGGGATAACATTCAGGGAATCACAAAGCCGGCAATTCGTCGTTTGGCTCGTAGAGGTGGAGTTAAGAGAATTAGTGGTTTGATTTATGAAGAAACTCGTGGTGTTTTAAAGATCTTTTTGGAGAATGTGATTCGTGATGCTGTTACTTACACCGAGCACGCTAGAAGGAAGACTGTTACTGCTATGGATGTTGTTTATGCCTTGAAGCGTCAAGGAAGGACTTTGTATGGTTTTGGTGGTTAGATTTAAATTGGGGATTTAGGGTTTCTGGATGGCTAGTTATAAGTTTGATTTTGTGAAATTAGAAGGTGGAAACTATGATGTGCAGAATGAGATTTAGTCGATTTTAGCATATTTTGTTATGTTGAGTTAGGTTATAATGGTGGTGTTTCAATGTAATTGATGCTTATGGATTTCAATTAATCTATATTGTTTCATCATTTTGATCGTCTTCTTTATCAATTTCTTGATGAATTCATTTTGTCTTCCAATTTTGAGCTGAAAGTTAAAATGAATTCTAGGCTTATATTTATGTAAATACAATTTCTGAATAGTGTTTCCAATTGATGATTGCTCACTTGAATGAATGTGGACTAAATTCTGGGTTGAGACTGAAGTTGTGATTGATTTGTAAATCTTAATTGTATTCACTTGTTATGTACTCAAGTTTTATTGGACTGCACTTATCTTGATTTGTAGATTTTGTTGAGTAAATTGACATTAAGTTGTTGGGATTGTTGCTTGAACTTATTTTCAATTGAGATGAACATAATATACGTTGAAGCAGTTGGTTATTTAATCGTTACTTCTTTCAAAAGCAACTGCTGCATCAAGAGTCGTAGCAATTACTAATAGAATGTAGTTCAACAATCACAATGCCAGATCAGGGTGGTTTTTTTCCTTCTTTTATCAGGGTTGAGACCCATAATAAAGGTAAGGGACAAGCATTAAGAAATGAAAAAGAAGAATGAAAGTTGATGTATTGATTTTATAAGTATAATAAGTAGAACAAACAAGGCAAACAAAAACAATGCTCCATAGTCATTCCCTCAAAATTATTTGACTGGGAGTGGGTAAACAAAATCGTAAGATGAAGCAATTCAATCCACAAGATTCAGACTCAGCTCTCTTTCAACCCTCTTATATGGATATGGGACATTGAGTTTTAGTTCTTAGGAACTCCGAGCCTGAGGCGGAAGTCTTCTTCCATGAGAGGGAGTCCTTCTCTCAACTTCACCTTGGGTTCCCAACCCAGGAGTTCCTTGGCTTTTGAGATATCCGGTTTCCTCTGTCTTGGGTCATCGGGTGTGTTCTCCACTGATATAATCTTCACCTTTGGATTGATCAACTGCACAACAACAAAGGGTGTAAAAGTTTCATCCAACAATACGAGTATGATTCAGAAGTACAATCTTTCTGACTTATCCTCATTCCTTATATGAACTACGAGTCTATGAACAACAAAGTAATTGGGTTATCTCAATTCTCAACAAGACTTCGATGCAGCAAATTTAATCTACTTGGGGATACAGAAAATTGCAACAAGTCAGAAAAGTTTTCCTGTCAACAGTACTGGAGGTCTATGATGATGAGCACTAACAATACCGGCACGCAGAAGCTTGTGGATTTTAAACACACTCACACAAACTACAGAACACATACTTTTTGCAACTAAATAATTCGATAATGAACTTGTTCAATTTAGTGATAGCAGAGAGGTTCTACACATGATTTAATGGGTCAATTCAATGTAGTCCAACTATAATCCAAAACCAAAGATAATCAGAAACAACCACTAAAAAGGGTAACATCTGACTCCCCAAACTCTGCCTAGGCGGGAGAGTGTTTTACAAAGGGGAAACCAAAACAGAAAATGAAAGTAAAGCGGAGAGTTGCAACCTGCATAAACTAATCCATTTCGAGCCTATTTATCAATTTATTGTTCATTTGTAAGTTTGAAGCTTAAATGATTAATCAGTAAGAATAGTTATGAATCCAATTTTGGGTCTATTGTTGATCTTGTAAGGTTGACACTTGACACTTATATAATCAATGAGGTAAGCTAATATTAATAATATGGAAGGCTAAAATGCTTAAGCAGTATACACTCATGTGCGTCAGGTTCAGGTAAAGTAATATTAGTAACTTACCTCTTGCACAGTCTCAGCAAGTTCAAGCATGGTGAATTCACCTAAAGACCAGCAAAGCATCAGCAATGGTTCCTTTTTAAAAAGCCAACAAGAGAACAATACAATAATATATCCATGAGTATGACCATACCAGGGTTTCCAATGTTGATAGGCCCAGTGTGTTCTCCTTCCATGAGTCTAATCAGACCATCAACCTGAAATATAACCACAATTCAGATTAAAGTTACCCATCACTCTTAAACAAAAACCATGAAAGTTTAGTTTTATAATAACAAAAACAAACAGCGCACCATGTCAGAAACATAACAGAAACTCCTAGTCTGAGTTCCAGGTGCCTGAACTGTCAATGGTTCATCTCTGCACAACGCAACACAAAATGGTATAATCAGCATCAACATTTTGGCCCCGTTAAATCATTTAGTTGCAAGAGTTGTACCAAAAACAAGTTAAAGAGGTTCCCAATCAAACCTATTGAAGTATAAATTTCCCTAGTAGCTCAAGAAAAAGAGTTTCAAAAATTCTGTAAAAATGTCAGAAATACTGAATTCCAGTTATGAGCTTACCTAAGTGCTTGAGCAATGAAGTTACTAACAACACGACCATCATCGATATTCATACGAGGCCCATAAGTGTTAAAGATACGAGCTACACGAATTTCTGTTCCAGAAAAAAGAAGGAAAACATCTTACAATCCAGATCTTTCTAAAAATTGTCAACCCAAAAAGGTAACAGGCATACCGATTCCATGCTGCCTATGATAATCAAACATCAAGGTTTCTGCAACACGTTTTCCTTCATCATAACAGCTACGAACTCCTGTTACCCAGTAATAAAAAAAAGGATTTAGTGCTGAAAGAGAGCGTATTGTACAACAAAATGAAAACCAACGGCACATTATAAAGTTAAGCGTAGTTACCGATTGGATTAACATTTCCCCAGTAAGTTTCGGGTTGAGGATGCACAAGTGGATCACCATACACCTCTGATGTAGAAGTAAGCAGAATCCTATGGAAAGCACGGAAGCAAAAGGTTAATACCAAACTACTTGGATGATACTACTTAACATGACCTATGGTCAGCCATAGATAGAGAAAAAAACACAGTGAAAACCACAAACCTGGCTCCAACACGCTTGGCAAGCCCTAGCATGTTTAGTGTACCCATCACATTCGTCTTGATTGTCTACCAAATATTGAAGCACAGTATTAGATATAATGGTCAAAGTAAAGAATAACCAATTATCAAGATCGACATTTCTTTAAATAGTATTGAGGAATCTTCAGATTTCCATGTTACATACTAACAATAGGCTAAGTATGTCATATGTATGTCTTAGTAAACTTTCCTCACTACTTATTTAGCAGTTGAGCGAGTAGCTGGTGAAAGCAATCTGATCTCTGAGTCCACATGGTATAATGCTTTGAGCTTCTTACAATTTTTTTTAAATGAAATGGCAACTGGTTCATAAATAAGGTAAGTCCACCACTCCAGCTACAACTTATCGAAGCATGGGGGAGTGCTAATTGTGGGCTTTTTGGATGCTGTGGAGTGTGGAACTGCGGATATTGCGACCTTAAGATTGTTACAACTAAGTCTGCTTTATGCCACAACTCATAAATGTGGGAGGTAGAATTTTGAGAACCACTTAACAGTTACCATTTAATTGGCGATACTATAAATCCCAGTATGTAATGCCCAAACTTTATTCTAGAGTCACAAGTCACGAAATGGTATGGTATGAACATTTACTTCTAAACAGATACTACATGGTCGAACGAGATATATAATTGCCCAATTAAGCTGTTCAAGCTGCACAACGACAAATGAAAAGAATAGATCAAAGCTACATTTATAACTCACCTTTACAGGGTTGTGTTTGTAAAAAATAGGTGATGCAGGGCAGGCAAGGTGATATATCTGATCAACCTCCACCAATAATGGTTCTGTGACATCTGCAAAGCATATATAACTCTTCAGATTTCTAAAGAGCAAAATATTACTACATCATGTCTCTTCCTTTAAAACATGCACAAGACCCATACATTAACTTAATTGGGCAAAAGTGGGATTTCTAATTTTTTTAACAAAATAAGTTGGCATTAAGGCTTTGGCATTGTTGTTGTATCGGTAAAAATAAGATACCATGTTTAAAAATACGATACCAGTACCATAAGTCCGTAAGAATAGTAGTGTTGTGTTAACTGTAAATTCTAAATACAAATTGCAGTTAAATACCATGTTTTGGAGGATTAACAACTGAAGGTACAAAAAAAAAGAAAAGAAGTGCAGCTTCTTTGTTAAATTTCCATTATGCAGCACATAAAAAAGATTCCCATCAAGTTGTTTCACCATACAAAATATGCTGAAGTACCTCACATAACTAATTTCGCTCCACAAGTATATGGACAACAATGTCTTGAGTTAGTTCATTTGAAGTTCACAGCAGCTAAACAAGGTTCTTGAACTTTAAGGACATGTTAAAGCTATAAATATAACACAATTACATAAGTGGCAACGAGAAATTTGCGCATTAATTAATACCATGACGGATAAGCTCAAATCTCGGGTGTCCAATCCATTTCTTAAGGTTGTCCTTTGAACCAGTAAAGTAGTTATCAACAACAATCACCTGTCAGGACATTGTAAATCAAATTAATTCAAACAAGTGAGACAACATGGAGTTCTTTCCTCTCTACCTATCACTCTCCCTTCAAAGAAATAAGTGGAAAAGGGGATCGTGCATTACGCAATAAATTGTTAGGAAGAAAACTACAATTTTTTTTCCCTTGAATGATCATTATGATATAAGATAAAAGATCAAAGATACATGCTCACCTCATTCTTTTCATTTTCCATCAATCTATCAACCAAGTGGGAGCCAATAAAACCTGCTCCTCCTGTAACCAAAATTCTCATGTTTGACTGCCACCAATAGACATGAGAGTCAGTTAGTCAACAACCCAACATACAAAAAAAACCCTGTCTTGAGGGAAAGCATATTGACAACCATCAATGCTCCATTCATTAACAAATTGAAATTTTACAAAGTAAACAACATTGCTTCATTATCAGCATTGCACAATGGGAGTAGGCTTATCATAGCATACATTGACGAAGCAAAAGCACTACCACCATGGACTTCCAACAACAAAAATTAATGTTTGATCCTTTTTGATGTGAACGAAAGCCATTTCAGCTACATTTCACATCTTCCCTCTCCTAATGGACACAATCAACATAGCACAATACAATCAATAGATAACATATCTGCTAGCGGTTTACATTATTGCACACAACCACAGTAAATCAGACAAATTGAAGATCAACCCACTAAAAGATCCACTCTTTTATTCCAAATCAAAGACACCCACTTCTAGTTTTTGATCTAAAGCAAACCCATCACATGATTTTACACAAACTACAAAGCAAAAAGGTTCAAAATTTGAATAAATTACCTGATAGAATTTAGAATTTCTCAAAGGAGAAGGGGCAGGAGGTTGCTTGGTTGCTGATTGCTTCTCTCCATTAGATGCCATCTTTCAGATCTCCTACTCAATCAATTTACACCTAACATACAACAGTACATAAAAAAGTCCCCATCAATTTCTGACAATTTGTTTAATGGGCCCCAGGAAAACCCACAAGGAACTAAAAAAATTAAATTAAAAAACAGTATTAGCTCAACATTTTCAATAAATAACATGGAAAATTTTCAAACAGATCAACAGAGAAAGAGGAGGGTAAAGATATTATACTTAAAGACTGAAAGAAGAAGAAAAAAACCCTAATTTGGTTGAAATCGAAGGAATGCAAAGATTGCAGTATTTATAGTGTGAAATAACAAAATAAATAATATGATCCACAGAGACCATAATAGAGAAACTTTCCCAACCAAACATCGCCAAACCCACATGCCAGATGAGCGAGAAAACGCGATTTTTACGCAATTTTGATTAATTAAAACTTTAATTTTGTGAATATTTTTATATCGTAGCTTCAAAATCAAGAAAAGGTGGGAAATCTGCCAATCGAAATCATGGTTATGATGGTTATGCTGCTAACAATAACGACATTGAAATTACGCCTAACTTAAGATTGACAACTATTGATTAACTATTATTAATAATAAAAACAATTGATTATTGTAAAGAATTAAAATTGGAGTTTAATTACGGTTTGCTTACCAGAAGTTTGAATGTTGATACAGTTAATCACAGCAAAATGGGATTTCTTTAGGATGACGAATTAAAGATGACAGATTGATGGGTTTAAGTTTGGAAAGCTCAAAAATAAAGTATTAAGATATGTTTATTAATTTTTGTCTTTTAAAAGAGAATTATAAATTTATCTCACAAAAAAAAGAGAATTATAAATTTATCTCCAAAAAAAAAAGAGAATTATAAATTTATCTAAAACAAGAAAAAATTACCGTGCGTGAATTATACAATTTTTTGTTAATTTTTTTACAATAATACCAATTATTGATTTATTATGAATAATACCAACATAAAGGAGTGTTTTCCTAGAAAATTCGTAACATGTTAAAAATCAGACTATAGGTGATTATAAGACAAAAAATTGGTATATTAGTAAATAAACTAAAGTTGGTATTATTCTAGGAAAATACCCCACTAAATTGGTATTACTCATGGTTAATCTATAGTTGGTATTATTATAGAAAAATTAATAGAAAGTTGTATTATTCACAGTAATTTTTTCAAAAAAAATTTATAAATAATCTTATGATATGGGTTTCCTTAAGGTAGCTTTTCTGTTAGCTGTAGTAATAGTTGTAGATAATATTATAATAACTGTTAGATATTTAGCAATTTTGATTTTGAAACGCTATTAATTGTAATGTTTTAAAATAGCTACCTATACTATTAAACACTGCTTAAACTTTTACTTATACCGAACAATAATATATATTTTTTTAAAAAACATAGCTTTATTAAATCACTAAGTGACTAACAATTATTTACTTAACTACTACGCGGAACACGTTCAATGTATACCATGTTAACATAAATCTTGAGTAGAGTCTTTGAAATCCAAGAATCTCTTTAAGACTATTTTGGGCCCCTGAATCGTATTATCACACTTGATGCTTCTATTTGAAATAAAGGTTTTTCAACATATATTTTTAGAACATAAAATAAGTCTGCGATAAAGTGTAAAATTAGAAAAAACACTTATATTATGAGTGAATAATATTATAGTGGATAAAATTTAACGAAAAATTGAACTTTAAGTTTAGAATATTCATCCCCATAGTTTTCAAACAATTCGCCTATAAAAAACTATTACTTCATATATACATAATACAAAACTACATACAAGAAATATGATAGAATATGAAATTAAAAAGGACAAGAAGATTCTAAAATAAATCATATTTTTTTTAATCCCATCACAAATCATTATACTCCTATTAGTATACTACATGAAATACCTATCTCAAAATTACAATAGTCTTGCTGTATGCTCGAGAGTCGGAGACCAGTGGCATCGTAACGGATCCAGAACTCAAAATTATGAGTAGCATTAACGTGTTGAAGTAAATTAATAAAAAATTTTAATAGAGATTTGTTTGTAAAATAAATAACCTAAAAATTTTTCGTTACTCCAAATTGACCTGTACAAGTAAACTATCGCAATAATAATATCATCTCATTGCCACTATGAAATGGGGCGATAAATATCATCCGCACCGCATCGTTCAAAGTTACAAGTTACAATTTACAACGAGATCAAAGTTTGAAAAGTGAAATACTTCTTCCGTTTTGAAACACTCATTATATTACGGTTGTTAATACTATTCATCGTTCAAGCTTATTTTATATATTACGCCTTATATGTAAAAAAAATAAAGGCAAGTTGGATCTTGTTTGAATCGTATAGTCGCATACTTTTATAAAATTAACTTTTTATAATTTTTAGATGTGCATGTTTCAATATATAAAAAATTAAAATAACATATTGAATTGCGTAAAAAATTAAAAATAGCTGGTATAATTTAAAGGAGGAAGTACAAGGGAAAAAAAGGATTTTTTTTTTTTTTTGAAAAAAACATGGGTAGCCTATGCTACCCATTGTTACGTTGTGAATCCGCTTATGGTCGAGATAGTTAACAAATTGATAAATTTATGCAAGAAATTAAGATAGTTTGAACATAAAATAGAGGGTACTTATAAATGACGGTTGATTAGTAAGGGTAAAGCGTTCTATCGTCTAAGGCTTTAAATTTTTTAAGGTTCAAAAAATGTTTTTCTTATTTACTTAAATTAAATTTAGGTATAATTTATAGTTTTTACTTGGTAATATGAGTTATTAGGACATTTTTATAAAATAATTAAAATATCAATAATATAAAACAAAATAAGTATTATATAATTTATTACACTTTAAATTTTTAGAGATCCTTTTTATCTTTCGTTGTGGAATCTAAAAATAAACGAGACTGCTCCTCAACGGAAAGATGCGAAACACGAGAGAATCGTTAAACAAAATGCTAATATGCTATTCACTTGACAGTTACTTGTGTGTGTATGGGTCTTTTTCAGTTTGAATAGAAAAAAGGGCAAAAGTAAATAGTAGCCAATTTTTTGGCTTGTTATTAATTAATTCATCTTTTAGTAACCGGATATTCTAAAATTGTAACTAAAACTAAAATATATGAGACCGTTTTGCGGTGAGACGAGTCCATATAAAAGCCTACTATGTTAAATGTTTTTATTATTGGACTATTTAATTCAAATATGAGACACGTCTTACGGTGAGATCGTCTTGTATAAGAATTAGTGAAACTTGGTTCATCTTGTATGAGACCGTTTCACCATGAGACGGACCAATATAATTAGCCAATTTCTTTAATTGATTACTTTAAGATCGCAAGTGATCGTGTTAAAGTTATAAATAATCACTCTAAGACTATAAAAAGTGATGATTTTAAAATTATAAGTGATCACTTTAACGTTATAATTCATCGCTTTAAGACAGAAAATGTATATTAGGCTAGCCCAATAAGAATGATCTCACTGACACCGTCTCATTAAAGAATTAGCCAAAAGTAATGAAGTCATGTGTTGGAGAGAGAGTTGAGAAAAAAAGTTAACATGCATTGCTATAGGAAGGGGTTAAAGTATTAAAGACACAATTTGCAAAAGGAAAGTTAATAAGACTTTAACCTATGATCATACCTTTAAAATATAAGATTTTTAACAATTCTTTTACAATTCAGGAGTGATAATAATTTGCAACACATCCTTTAATGTTTGAAGCTATTTACTTTTTATTTTTTATTTTTTTAAAAAGTACCCATAACATATGCTATCATAGGTTATAGTGTAAATCCGCCTATAAACATTTCTACTTAAGCCACCACCAACACAATTCCCGCTCCTACCGTTTGAAAAATGACCTTGTGGAGGTCTCCTAATCTTAGCTGTTGTTTTAAAACCCCCATGTTTGAGTTATATACACACTCACTATATTCTTTCTTTTGGCGAAAAATTTTTTCAACGAAGTTTCCATCAAAATTTTTACCCGGATAATCTTTCCTACACTTCTTATAGTTATAAACTCGCTCCCATCCACTCTTGTCCAACAGTAGTTGATGACTCTTTCACTCAGACCATTAACCTCCATTGTTTCTTGTCGTGTTTTCTTAAAACCCATCGAAATTCCTATTCTCCTTAAAGTTAAAGGTTGAATGAAAATTTCCTTCCTTCCTCCTCCAGTCTTCTCTATCTCCTTCTATATTACGTACATTTCCCTACTCTCTTGTACATTTGTTCCAAAACGTCAAAACTTACGCATATTATGTTCTTTAGAATTTCATATGATATTCACAGCCTAAATCGCTGTAACCTCTTACCCTAAGTTGGTGGTAAAGAGTTAATATCATATCATAAATATTTATTTCTCAAATTAACTGCATTTTATTATGTCATTAAAATAAATATAAATTAAATCAGTGGTAACAAAATAGTAGTCAATGAAAGTAATTAATATAAAACAAAATTATACAAACTCATTTATACACATTACCATACTAATAGGATAACCCTAATTGGATGAACATTATGATTAGCTTGTGAAGTAGCCTAGAATATTAACGTACGCTCATAATAATCTTTGTCTATGAATCTAACATCTAATGATATAATTATTGTTTGTAATTGTAGATAAGAAATGTCTAAAAATTGCAAAATAACAATACTATCCTATTTACATAGATTTAAAATGACAGTTAAAGAGAAATAAAAGAGTTAAAGAAGAAAAATGTGGAAAATAGTTATTAGAGAAAGTAGGAGATTTGTGTTCAGAAAATTACCTAAAATTAATTAGGTTTAATAATGATTATAAAAGAAAACATAAGAATACAATCCTATTTATATGGATATAAAAAGACATTTGAAAAAAAAAAATTGGGAAGTATTTATTGAAGAAGGTGGGAGGTTTGGGTGAAGATAAGTGACGCAAAACAAAATAGGTTTAAATAATGTGTTTTTTGAAACATAATGTAAAGAATTTATGTTTTTGTGATATTTTTTTTATTATTTTTTTAAAAATATACAAAGTTGGAGTTTAAAATGAAGTAATATTGTCATTCTCCATAGAAATCAGTAAATCGAATCATATTAATATTTGTACTCCATATTCTAATTAAAAAAATTATCATTATAAGTCATATTCTTCCCTTCCTAAATCTTAATACATAAAAGTATCTTTTTATTGCCTTTACCGGCTTGCATTTTAAAAATTATTTTTGTTTGTAGCAGAGGGAGCATGAGATCCTCGTGCACCTTTTTTTTTTTCTTTTTTTTTACATATATTATTTTCATTATCTCATGTCCAACGACATCCTCATTTATAATTGTAACTTGCTTAGTAGTAGATTATTTTAATTAGATCAAAAATATAGTACTCATATATATATATATATATATATATATATATATATATATATATATATATATATATATATATATATATATATATATATATATATATATTCAAGTCCAGATACGAACAACGCCTATTTGTAATGTGCAAACCATGTTATTTTCTGACAAAAAAGAGTTATTATTTTTTAAAATCTGACTTTTTTGGCGGAAAAGTAATACATTTTTTGCCAATATGTAACACTTTTTGACATAAAAAAGTAACACTACTGGATACTTTTACTTTATTAATTCGTTACTTTTTATATAAAAAGGTGATATTTATTACAAAAAATTAGTTATTTTTCTGAGAAAATTACTTTTCAAAACAAAATTGAATAAAAAAGAAAAAACTAAAAAAAGAAAAACTAATAAAATAGAGAAAAATACGTTTTACATAAGTGTTATTTTTACATCTAAATGTGTTACTTTTCAAAAATATTTTTAAATATTTTTTATAAAAAGTAACACGATTAAAAGGTTACATGATTCGCACTGTTCACAAATAAGCATTGTCCGCACCTTTACTTCCTATTAATCGCCAACTAAACTATAGATGTAAAATTCTAATATTATTTTTTTTATTGAAAACTTCTAATATTATTAAGCCTATACCAATAAGTATTCATGAAGCATAACCAAAGTTTTATAAAAGTTAATTTTTTTCGTGTGGATGTATATGTTTTTATCATATATTTCTAATTATTATTTATGATGGATATTAAGAGATATTAAGACTTAACAATTCCTTCTACCTTTATAATAGAAGTTTAATAATTCAGTTCTCGCTATCTATTGGAAAATCAATTCCTCGTCTTCCACTTGGCTATTGCGGCATTATTCTTACTCTTGAAATAAAAAAATAAATTATATACTATCATTTGTATGTTGTAATATAAATATGTAAAAATTATCTAGAATATTCTAACCTTTTTATGATTTCACTACAATGATTCCACATATTGATTAATCATAGATAATCCTAACTATAAGGGTATTTTTTTAGAGTAAACTTAGGTAACCGAATGACCTACTATAGTAGGATAATAGGGCTAGTATTGAGGGCTGGGTAGGAGTTGGGAAAAGGTGGAGGTGTTTCATGTTTTTTTTTCGACAATTAACCTACAATTGTAGGTTACCAACAAGAGAAAGAATGCGTGAGGGAAATATCTCTCAAAGGTTATATTATTTGTTGGTATTAGTTTAGGAAAAAAGTTAAAAGATTGTATTATTTAAGGTAATTTTTCCTTATTTTTAACTTGGATTAACTAATATTTGTATGTTTTAAAAATCAAAACACCTTTAAAAGTAGAAATGACACAAAATTAAAACCTTTAAAAGATAAAACAAATACAAAATCTTTAAAAGCGGTAGAGAAAATGTTAGTACCATTGAGGCATTGTCTAACAATGAGACCACCTAAACTATTTGTGTTTTATAAAGCCTCTATACTCGTCAAAAACTTTCTGTACAAACCCCGCAGATGTTGAAGGCCTAATCCATTTCCAAAGCCCAATCACCATAATAAACTCTTAACATTCTAATTTGATACTAAATTCAGTGTATAGCAAAATATATTTTATTACTAAGTTTGTAACTATCATCAACAACAGTGGCTGTAGTTTATTGGTTTGAATTCCATGTGGCCGTAGAGACCTGGGCTTGAATCCCAGCAGCCACACTTTTTGTATTTTATTTTTTTATTTTTCATTTCTGTCTTTTAAGTTAAGTATGTAGCATGACCATGAGAGGTTTTTAGCATGTTCGATCGTATAGGGCTCAAAAAATTAGAGGCCACAATATTTAATTACTTAGTATATGTTAGTGTTTAAAGCGACAAATTTGTTAGAAAAATATCATAATTTTTAAAATTGCACAGAGTCTTCATAAAATTTTTCAATTTTTGTTCCGCTTATGTGCATGATTGAATTTCATATAAAAAAGGTACATTTAGAAGATAATCAATAATTTTCAATAAATCAGCATCAATATACATTTTTATTGTGAAAAAAAACACCCTTAGTAGTAACCATTCCAAGATTGGATTGATCTATTGTAGTTTTTCTTATTGGATAATATTATAAGCTTTACATGAAAAAAAGTTGCACTAATTTATCTTCATTTTTGTAGACAAAATTAGTCTTTTTATTGTTTAAAATTCAATCATATAATGCATGAATTTTACATGAAATTTCATGAAGATTTACATTACTAGTAGGATTTTCCCATTGAACAAGTTCCTTAATTCCTTTCTCAACCTCTTTAGTTTCCTTCATCAAACTGCTTAAACAAAAACCAATTGCACTAAAACTCATCACAATCTGACTCTTCATCTCTGTCTCATCTTCATGTAACTCAATCTTTTCAAACACTTCCTTCAAATGATCAAGAAACACATTTATATTCTTCGCGATTTCTTTCTCATCCAACCTCGGATCCTTACTTGGCTTTCCCAATTCAATATCATAAGTCTTTCCACTTTTAGTAAGGTCCTTTTCAAGAACTAACATTGACTTAATACAAGCTATCTCTTGGAATGATTTCATACTATTTGCTATCACATTCCCTACATGTTTAACATCAACATTTATTCTATCCAATTCATCCTTAAATCCCATCATATCAAGTCTTCGGATTTGTTCTTCTAGGATTCCATTAGCATGTGCTACAAACACCAAAAGATCACTCATTTTTGTGAAAATGCCCATCAATTTGTTATACCCTTGTGTATGAAAAGGCAAGAACCAAAAATTGGGTTCTGCCTCGGCTTCACCCACGAATTTTCCTAGCTCATTGAGGTGTATTTTGATACTTTTCGTGGTTTCAAGTAACTCGGCCTTAGACATTGTAAGGAGATCGATAGAGGAGAAGGCGGTATGGAGTGCACCGAGTGTTTTGGTTAGATGAATTTTGGCTAAGGATGCAGCTCTAGTAGGTTGTAATAAGATGTCAATGATTATTGAGCAGAATAAGCCTATGAAAGTTTCGACAATTCTTGCTATGGCAAAGTCGCTTGGGGGACCGAAATTTCTTCTACCCAATATCAGAATTGCTCCTATAACTGCTGAGACTGCTCCTGCTTGGCCATACATTTTGCTTTGTTGAAGAAAACTTGTGAAAATGAACCAAGGTAGAAGGGCTATGAACCTTATTTGTACAAATCGTTCGAAAATAAAACAGCCTAAAACTCCATATACATTCCCAATTACTGTCCCTTGGAACTTAACATTGGTAACTTTGAAAGTTGCTTCCCTAGCTGCTGCAAAACTCACAGCTACAGGGAGCCCAGACCAGAACCCATTGGGCTTACTGTAGTAAAGCCCAACTAAGACTGCGAATCCCAATGAGAGCGAGCAGTTTAGTGCAATTAGTAGCCTTTCTTTGTTCAGTGAAGTGGCCCAGTTGGCTAAAATCCAAGACAAAGAAAGCCCATCTGGGTGTTTTTTGTTATGATTTGATGGGTGTTGTTGGGCTTGTGTTTGTGGGGTTTGTTTGTCGATTTTTTGTGGGTTGGGGTGAATGGTCATGGCCCTTGATTGAGAGTGTAGAAGTTTCATACAAAAGAAGAAAAAATAAGAGGGTAAATCCTTATCATTTGAAGGGAGAATTTCGAGTTTTTGAAGGAAGTTCATAACATGTCCATTAGTAGATTCAGGAACAGTAGTTGGTGTTTCACAAGGCATATGTTTCCTGAGTTGATGCAAGTTTTGGCTTATTTCTCCTTCTATTCTGTCCATCCCATCTTTCAATTCTTCACCAAATATCGTAACAGGAACTTGCGAGTTACTTAGCGCGATTTCCATCCCTTTTAGTGGTGTTTCGATTTCTTGAAATCGGTCACCTGGGTTCTTACAGTAAGGCCTGAAAAACTTGATCAAAAACCTCTCCCACTGCATGCTTTCCTGCTCAAAAGAAATTTCAATGAAATTTGAAACTATTAAGTCTAAGATGATTTTCTTCGTTTTTTCGATGATGGAAGTATTCGAAAGGTTTAACTTACTTGTTTCGATTTGATGCATTGGATAAACTTCTTGGCTTTAACTGACAAGCACTTGGCTTGAGAGATCAATGCTTGTGAAGATGTAGTGTCTTCAGCACAAAAGGCCTTCACATATAGCTTGAGCCTCTCTGTCGCATTCTCTGCAAATAACTTGCTGTTTGTTTTCACCTGTACACATTACACATCAAGCTTTAGAAGTCATTTACATGATTATTGGCATCATAAATAATCACGATTATTGCTTCTGTTAGACTATATAACATAAGCTTTTGGTTGAGTTGATTTCTTGATAGATCCTATGCTCTTTATTTTTATGAAAAAATATTATGAGGCCTCAACTATCAGCTAAAGCTTTTGACGATATGGTTTCATGAAAACATCAAGGCTAGAATATAGGTAGGACTCATGGATTAATGACTTTCCTTGAAGTATTTGGAAGAGGGTCCTATGTACGCTACCTTACACTTTTAATAACGTATAAATAGGTTATATTCGATTGATTTTTAGTTACAAGCATCATCTGCAATGCCATATAAATAAGAAATACAGACGATAGATAGAGCGATCAAACTAGTTATAATTTACCTGAGATGAAGCGAGGTGAGGGAAAGGTAGCAACATGGCCAAGAAACAAGCCAAAGCA
The DNA here is from genome assembly GCF_026212465.1 of Amaranthus tricolor. Classification (NCBI taxonomy): domain Eukaryota; kingdom Viridiplantae; phylum Streptophyta; class Magnoliopsida; order Caryophyllales; family Amaranthaceae; genus Amaranthus; species Amaranthus tricolor. The sequence goes on along the minus strand of NC_080051.1, from coordinate 17,850,247 downwards.
CCAACAGCAGTGCTAGCAGCAACATGGACAGGATGCATGATAGGATGTATTTGTTCAGCGTTAATGTATCCAACTACATATATTATAACAAGTTGGCCTAAAGCAATCCTTTTAGCCACAACATGGGTTGATTTTGGCAAGGCAATAAAGAAAGAAGCTATAGCCAACACCAAGGATGTTGAGGCTGTGGTGAGCCTAGTGGGTCCCATGATCCAGAGACAAAGGATAGCTGGGCAAACTGTTTGAAGGGTAGCGTAAAACGAAAGCCAAAGACCTCGAATCGTGTCTCCTAGGGTGGCATTGGTGACGATAAGAATCATCGCGACATAGGCAAATGCCGGAAAAGCAACTTGTTTCTTGATTGAGGTAGGGCCATAAAGGGTTATGCAACCTACTATAATACATGCTAAGGCGGTTCTTGAGGCCGCGATTAGGCTTGATCTCCAAAAATCGCGTGTTCTTTCTGATTGCACGTTTATAGACATGGTTCTTGTTTAATTAAAAATTTGTTGCTCGTGCCTTGTGTTTATACACACACAAAAAAAAAACACGAGCAATTAATAACACTAGTGAACAAGAAATGACAAAGTTTTTTTAAATATTGAGCGAGTTAATAACTCGAAACAAATAGACTTTTTTCTACTTGTGCTTTGTAAATTCTTTGATCACAAAAATGGTTAGGAATTAGATAATTGAGCTTGAGGATCAAAAAACAGTGAGGTTTAAGGGAATGAAGAGGAGTATTTGTAGGGGGAGGAATAAGCAAGTTTAGTGGTAAACAGTCTATTGTGACATTTCTTTAGTGGGACCCACATTTTGCTATTTCTTAACAAGACTAATTTCAAAAGTTTTTGATTAATAAAAGTTTTTTATAAATTATTAATAATTAGTAAGTCCATAAAATGAATTATAACAGAAAGTTTTGCTTTTGTCAGAAAATGCTGTACTGTGTTTTCCATTTATGCAACTGAAGGTTCTGTTCTTATTTTTATTTTTTTTATAGCACAACTTGGACAGATAAGTCGAATCACGTATAAAATACTTGTACGACCACTTTTTCCCACTTTTATTTTATTTATTTTATTCTTAAAATCCATCCATTGAAATTGAAGGGTTTAGTAATTTTTTTTAGACATTAGTGATAAGAGGTTACAGGTTCGAATTTTAAATTTTTAATCATCTTTTAAATTCAAGTGGATCCACATTAGGTAAAAAAAGAGCTTATATTGCAAACTTGCATCCATACTTTTAACCCAAGAGGCTCTCGTATGAGGTGGCATGTTAGTGTATACTTTCTCAATTTCATTATACTTGCTACATTTCACTATGTACGCAATACAATGTGTAATTTTTAATCATTCTAAACTAAAAATTATAAAATTTTGGTATGATGAAAGTATACGATAAGACGATTCAAATAAAATCTTATTTGATTATATTTCTTTTTACACATAAGCCGCAATATATAAAATAAACTTTAAAGATAAATAGTACCACAATGTCTAATGTAGCGAAAATTTCAAAATAGAGGAAGTATAACATTTCTTAGGGCTTTAACCATCAAATTAAACTTTTTGTTGAGTTAGTTGTTTCACTTTAACCATAAAATGTCTAATGAAACACTAAACACTAAAAAATCTTATTGTATTATTATTCATGGAATTTTGTAGTACCATATATGCTATAGTTTCCATGGAGATTTTGTGCTTGAAAAGAAGCTATCTTTTTGTATTGAAGCAATTCAGTAATTGGACACACAAGATTGTAAGTGTCCTGGCTAGAATCCAGCTTTTGGAACATCTTCTATAAAAGCTTTAGCATTATGTAAACACTTTTATTGATCTAATTATATTCCATCATATATGCATAATGCATGCTAATAAAGATACCTTATTATACAAATATATAGCTTCAGACATAGCTTCCCATTCTACACACAATGGAACTATAGACTTATTGATGTCTGGTTTGTATTTTTTTTTAAGAAAACCATAATTTTTTTTTAGAAAAAAGTTGTTACATAGATATTTCAAGATGCATTATGTTTATATAATAATATACTCCTATAATTTGAATGATGTTGATACAATAAACTAATTACAAATTATTATATTTGGTGATCATAAATATGAAATATTTGCATAAATACATATATTAATTTTAAAAAAAATATAAAAAACAGCAAACTAGACCAATGTTATCTTCCAAATTTTCCAAATCCAAATTTTTGGTTTCATAGAATTTTATTGTTGGACCAAACTAACCAAACGGTGTTCACTGCGCTATATAGAATTGAATCACATCTATATAAACCACATACCATATTGAAACAGTCAAACTTGGAGATCAGTTTTATCTTCTCATATTCCAATTGACAGTGTTAGAGTATATAACATATTATGGGGCCTTAACCATCAGCTTAAGTTTTTAGTTTAGTTGGTTTCTTGATATGGTATCATAGTCAACGTGACAAGAGATCACGGGTTCGAATCTTAACCACCCCTTATTTAAAGTGGAATATTCAGCGCCTATGTGCATCCACACTTATAACCCAATAAGCTCTTGTGTGAGAGGGTGTGTTAGAGTATATAATATATCCTTAGGCCTTAACCCTCGGTAAGCTTGAGTTGGTTCCTTAACGGACAATTCCACTTAAAAGCTACAAGAGCATTTGATTATAATGTTTCTAAAATAGACAATTTTTAATGTCCGAAAAAATTTCACTTTTTTAAAATCTTTTTCTTTCTTTGCCTTTCCAAACTAAATGCAAACAATGTAAAAGACATATAAATTTAAATATTATTATTATTATTATTATTATTATTATTATTATTATTATTATTTTATAGATTTCTTCTTATTATTAGATAATAATAATTAGAAAAAGAAAAATCTAGTTTTTTTTTAATTTTAGATTGCTAAAAGTATCATAGCAATAGTTAGTTTTCTAAACTTATAAATCTCGAGTTTTTTTTTGAACTTTTATAAATAGGGGTCTTTGGTTGCTCATAATTGTATCATATGAGATCTGTGAGAGTTCTCATCGATTGTGACAAAGTGTTTAAGAGATCTCAAATAGAGTCTTGGATTATTTGTTGTTCTTAATAATATAAATTTTTAAGTTTGTATGCTATTGTTATGGATATCCCATTTAAAGTACTCTATCTGTTTTATTTTGTTTGTCTATTTTAAGTTTTTTTAATTTAGAAGAGATAAATTTAAATTTGATTTTTGAAGTATATGTTAAAAATAAAATATATTCGATTTGTCTTGATGTAAAGAATTTTAATATATAATTTATGTAATTTTTTATTATACGTACTAAGAGATATCGAGACTTAAAATTTGCGTTGAAATGCATGAAAAAATAAAATAGACAAACAAAAAAGAAGGTAGTTTTTTTTCTAAATGTATTTATACATTACTAGCCAACATTGCAAAAAATATGGTGTTGTAATTTAAATTCAAGCACATTTGAGCATTTGAAGCAATTGGGTAGTCTCATAAAAAGTAACTTCTAAATCACATAATGAGTCCAAAAATGTATCATAATACTCTTTAATATATGTTATTGATTAAATTGTTAGAGATATTATTAAGACATTAGGCACAAAATAAATTCATTTTTACAATTATGAGCATATGAATTTCACCATAACATAATATACTTTTAGTGGGATATATTTAGTGACATTTAATTTAAATGTGACTACTTTAAATTTCTAATGATGTATATAATGGAATTAGTGATATTTATTAGATTTTTTAGCTGCATGATAAAAAGCCACTAAAGTTTTTCGCGACATATGATCTAGAGACATTTCCCATAAATACCCCTATAGACTAAAGTAACAATTACTTATGTTATTAAAGGCCAAATAAAGTGTCACTAAAATACTCTATAGTGGAACATAAAATAAAAATCAACAATTAATATGCTAAAAAGATAAATCAGTTATATTTTTCTACTGCCACTAAATATATTGTTAGAGTATATAACATATCTTGGGGCCTCAACCATAAGCTTAAGCTTTTGGTTGAATTCGTTCTTTGACATATATAACATTGAAAGTTAATTTCATTGTAGTGTTTGTAAATCATCATTATCTAAGTATTCTGTATATTCGACTTATGAAAACTATTATCAGATTCTGAAGGGGATAAAAAATGATAACCCATATTCATATATATAAAGATGCAACGAACAGTCTCACGGCTCAAAATGGCTTATTCATTGGGATCGGTTAATGTCTAATCCTTCACTATTCTTAAACAGGCATCAAACAGGCATCAACCAATAGTTTTTTGTAGCTATATTTATTTATTTTTTATCTTCTGATGTACAAGTTTTTTAATTTGTTATGACAACTTTTAAGAGGTTAGTCAACATTACTAATTTAATCCTTTATAGTTTAAAATTATTATCCACATATATTAGCTAGAAATTGAAGACTGAGATCGACCCATGGAATAATTGAATCGATCATCATTTGCCACGACTTATGCATGGAAATTAATCATTAATTCTTTTGCCTATTCACAGTATTATCTATATTTACGATTCTATAAAATTAGCCTTTTTAGTAAATTAGCATATAAAGAAAATACTAAACTGTTAGAATAATTAAATGACATTTAGGTGAGTAATGTAGATAGACTCTAACTTAAACGAACTAAATATTTACTAATTTACTAAAAGGGCTATTTTTTTTAAAAAAAATATCATTGTTTGGCATAATAAGTAAAGTTTAGTGGTATAGGTACCTATTTTAAAAATATTACAACTTATAGCGTTCTAAAATAAAAGTAACAGTTTAGTATTTTCTTTATAATTTTCTCAATAATTTATATTCCAACTAAGTATTTAACATTTTACAATACTACAAATACCGTATCGCTACCCACAACTCCAACTACTTAAACATTTAACAATCACATGCACAACTATCTTGCACGCTAAACATGCCCAATATCAAGCATATATTTTCATAGATTTTAAAGGAGGCTGAGGGAAGGAGAAGGTTTTGTCAAATTCAATCTTAGGTATTTGCTTGAAAAACACGGTATTTATTCTAATTGAAACAAGAACTAATTTCTTATTTCTAAGAGCATATTAATTTTCAGCTTATTTTTTCACTTAATAAATAATGCACGTTTAAAAAACTAAATACAATAATGGTAAATTAGCTAGATTTAGACTAGCGTACAAAATGCAAAAATTTATAATATAGTAAATTAGCTATAAGGGTCTAATAAAAAGTGTAATTAAAATCTAAAAGAGTCTCATATAATGAAGGAATGAAAATTGCGAGATTTTTGGTAAGACTTTAGGTAAGACTTTAAGAATATTTCTATTATATCTCCGTTTGGTAAGGAAATAAGAATAGAAAGAGAATTAGTTGAAAAATAGTACTCTTAGAAATTTATAAATTTAACTTAATTCATTATTTTCTCCTTTGCTTTTATTAATGACGATATGTCATTTAACATAAGCTTTACAGTCTGTTTGGTAGGTGGTAATGAAAATAAAAACTAGTGTAATTTTAATTGAAAAATCTCTTGGTTACCTTGATGGCCTTAGTAGTCTAACTTCATTCATCTCATTTTCTTTGTAAAATTCGTTTTAATGTATTATCATTGGAAGAGGTGATATTAGACGATGATGAAAATTTGTAAACAAAACAACTTTTTTTTTAATCAAAATTTCATTACCATGGAAACGACAAAAATTTTTAATGAAATTTTACAGTATAAATCATTCCCATTACCATCATTTAATACTACTAACTAAATAAACCTTAAATCTGAACCCAAACACCATTCACTACCCACGGCATTATTTTTGTGAGATTTTAGCTTCCTAAAGTTTCATTCCTCACCTTCCCAAAGTTTTATTTTTTTTCTAAATAAACAAGAGGCTTATCAATCTCAATATCAAAGTCACAATCCCACCTTTAAAATCTCACAAAACAAACGGCCTATGGGCTGTTAGTTTAATATTCCATTAAATTTTAGTTGTGAGTATTAAAAATGATTTTATCTTTCTAGCAAGTTCACTATTTTCATGCAAAATACTGCACGTATTTCTTTACCTTTAATTTTAAGAATTTTATTAAATTCAATAATTTCCGGTGGAAATCTAACCGAAAAAACTTGGTATTTTTTAATTGCACAGTTTATTAATCCTTTGAAAACAATTTGTTACATTGAAAAATCACTTCAAAAATAAAAAGAAATAAAAATTATTACATTGAAAAATCTTTAGAATATTTTTGCACCTTAACCTAAACCATTTCTTATTAATTATCCATATGTACCGAAAACAAAATTTAACACGTATCCAAAACTTAAGCCTCAAAATTGTAAACTAGGAGTATATGTAATTTATAATGTTCTCACACACCTTTCATATCTACAGTACACTTACCAATTATCTGTGTGATTAGAAATTATAATAAGTATACACTTCAATAATTTATGGTTAGGATTTAGGTATATAAACGCAGTGAAAGTAACTCGTTATCCAAATACCCACACTATCACATAATATATTTTTAGTGGAATATATTTAGCGGACATTTAACTTATATGTTACTATTTTAAATTTTTTAATATTAAATATATAGTGATTTTAATGACATTTATTGCATCATTTTGCAACATAATAAAAAATCATACTAAAATTTTTTTGCAACATTGAATTTAGTGACATTTCTCATAAATGTCACTATACGCTATAGTAACAATAAAAAAATGATTCTAAGATTCAAAAATCGACTAGTGATATGGATCATAGTATATAGGATAGTAATGTAGGTAGGATCTTACGATCTTAATTGGAATAAAATTTGAGAGCTTAGATTAGAACACAATTTTACATCCAACAAACCAATCATCAAATTTATTGTTCATTATTATTAACATTTTTCACTCTCCATCTTTCACTAATTTGTTTCTTATATATATAAATGTCAAAAATATTTCATTAACACTATTTTAAAAGTTAAAATTTTTTTTTATTAATTTAAAGTTTTAACCTAATTATTAAAAGTTTTATTTGTTCCATTCTTAAAAATTATAAAGTCAAAGAAATTATAATTCATAAATTTCAATTTTAAATGAATAATATGGTTAAGTATTAAAAACATTATCATATTTCAACTCAAGAAAAAAAATACATTATCATATTTGAGTTATTGTAGATCATCATATGATCTTTCTATTCAATTTTATTTATCCCTCCGAATGATTTTAAGTAAAGCGGCGACTATCACAAACTTGGAAAATGCTATTCTAAAAAAAATCTATATCAATCACCCATGTATATGTAACTGTCAATTAACAAGTTAGAACATTCCTATAATAAACTATAATAGTTACCATGTAATAATATAATATATATAATATTATATATATATAAATGGTAATAATGAAGTTCGTTAGTAGGATTTTATGAAGGTACAATAATTTAGAAAAATTAAATATTGTTAAATTTCAGTAAGACGATATCCAATAAAGAGTATATTTTTTTATAATATATATAGGATGAACTATTTAACTTATATGAAAAACGTATTTCGATAAGACTGTCTCATATAATATACATCTCTAAATAAAACTGTCTGATAAAACAATTTATTAAATGTTGACGGGAAAGGAGAAATGGATAGCAATGAGACGGAAAAGCAAGAAAAAGAAGTAGTAATTTGAGAAAACGCACTTCCTGGAAGAGGGGATGAGTCAGACTAACAAGAAATGTTTAATTAGTATTAAGAGTGGATTCTTCTCATCACCCACTAACATCTTTCATGTGTCCTCGATGTACTTCTTGATTTGATCCTTTGAGTCACAGCAAGGGTCATTACTTCATGAGAAGAGGCGAACATTTTAATTACCCACCTTTTTTGTCTTTTTTTTTTAATTAATCTTTCACACTAATAGTCAATATTAAAGCTGAAATATACTCTCTTCTTATTAACACTTTTTTTTTTATTGGGTGCTTCATTATGTCATTATAATCGGTTAAAGCACCTTTTCTCCCTTTCGATTTTAAAATCATCTTAATGGAAAGTTTAAGCTGATACCTAATTAATGTTAATTTTGTGTATGCCATGTTGTGCATAAATTTATTGACAACTTTATCATGGTATCAGAGTAGATGATTTTAATTAACTGTAAACGAATAATGTGGGGGTTTAAAAAAAATAACGTTTTCATCCGATAAAAAAGGGGCTCATATATGAGAGGCAATGTTGAAAAAACTAACCACATGTAATCCCATTTTGAAGAATCAGAGAGAGATTGACAAATATATAAGCTTGATGGGCAGCTACACCATTTATTACCGATTGATTTTAGAATAAAACCTCATCCGACTTGTATGTAGTCAACACTCATCTTATGCAGATTTTATTATGTACAAATCCAGTGATAAATTTATTAATTATGGCTTATATATAAAATTATCATTGCAACAATTATAATTGAAGGACCTAAGTCGAGATTTAGTTTTGTTTGGTGATGTAATAAATCCTTTGATGCACTAAAAGCATCGACAGAAAACACGCATTCCCCACTTTTTTGTGCGCTGACATCAAAAGAAACGACAAATAAAAGAAACAGGGTTTCTTCCAAGATTGGTAGCAGCCCAAGTTATTATCAAAGAGAAAATAAAAGGTTAAGAAAATTTAGTATAGAGTTGTATTGCAGGTGGCATTCTCAGGTTGTTGGTGGGATCCTATGTATATATTATTGGTGGCTCTGCTTTTCTTTTAAGATTGCGATTTTAAACTTGGATCACATTCTACCATTTCATTAAGAGATTTATTATTTGACTCTTACTCAGAGGATATAATATAAACTACTAAATAATTCTTCTATATCTTATTTTTTAAATTTTGCTCAACTTAGATTCGCTAAGTTTCACCAACTTGATATATATCCTATTCACTATTGCTATGATTTTAATTTTGCTTTGTTGTGGTCCATTCAAGATCGTTTTTAGGGTAGTTTTGAGGTGTAACTGTCTAAGGCCCAACTCATGAAAGAGTCTAAATTGAGTTTTCTTATTATTAAAAATTAGTTTGTGTGTAAATAGCTTCTAGTATAAATCGAACCTATAGCACTGGATCAGAACCCTTTGTTTATTTTTCGCCTAAAGCCTAAAAATTATGAGGAACAATACTAAGTTCAATAGTTGTAAGAATTTAGATTTTAATATTTTTTTTTATAAAAAAGTTACTAGATAGTAGCTCTACTATACATGATTTTAATATTTTCTCTAAAAACTAGATTGTATTGTCCAAAATAATATACTCCCTCCATTTTCATATGTTCTTCTTAAATAGAATTTATAAATTTTGGTGTCAAACTTTGACTATGATTTCTCATCGATCTATATGAAAAATTATGTTCATGTGGGATCTTGATAGATTTGTTTCAATATACATTTTCTAAATATAAATTTTTTAGAATTTTTAAAAACTCAAAATTAAAATTATTTTACTTTTATGTATTAAATGTATTTGTTTTGTTTATCTTTTGATAAAATGATTATATTGATTTTTAACTCATCATCATTATCATAGTAACCTGTGTAAAACTATGATTAGGGTCCGAGAGGAAAGGAAGACGGCAACTCATACCCATAAAGAAGGATGCGGTCAAAGAGTTCCTCAGCTCGCAAAAGATCCTTAGATAGAGAGGTTCCAGCAACGAAAAGGACCGACTGAAACTGAATCTGCAAGCCTGTAATCGACGACGCAAACATGGCCCTTAATCATAAAATTTAAAATAAATAAAATGCATATAAATAGAATAAAAATAACTTGGTAAAAAAAAGTAAAAGAATGACATGTAAAAAATAAAGGCAAAAAACAAGAACATCAATTAGTAAACGAGAGAGTATATATCAGTAGTTTAAGACATGAATAAGGCACCTCCAACTACCCCTATCTCTGGTTAAGTTCTCAGAGAGATGTAACTCATACAAGTCATTTTTTATTTGTTCCTCTCACGTTTTCCTAAATCTTCCTTGATTTTTCTTACCCTCCACTATAATAATTTCAATTCTCTCATAGGCGCGTCAAATGTAAATTATTTAAGAAACTTTTTGTTTTAGTGATAATAAAAAATTTATCTCAATCGTTGTTTAATTTTAACGAGTTAAGTTTTTTATATATACTAGGGGATCAAATTGACAGTGCCTTTAATTAATGTAGTCTCAGGTTATTTAATTTTAGGGACACATATCTTTTTAAGATGGATGGTTATCCTAATAATCTTAATTCCATACAAAGACTACAAAAGACCAACTTTTCTTCTTTAGACAATGTGTAGCAAGCTGGAGGCAAACAATTTTTTTCAACGTCTTTATTCATCTTCTTTTTTCCTGTTATTGTTATTTTTGCCCTTTTGCTTGTTATTGTCACCTTTTTCTTCGACTCTATTTTTTTTCTTTCTCACCTTAATGTGTGGCCACAACGCTGGCTGAAGATCCTTACTCTTAAAGTAATATTGCACAACCTTGACATCCTTCGTCCTATCTAGAATGTTCATAAACGTCTCAAATATGGCTATCACATAAAATTTTCTTTATATGCATAACGTCGAGGAAGTACATAGTTTATACATCTTTCAATTATGAAAGCTTCCAAAATATATATGTACGACAATGCTTTAATCATTGATTTTGATTGATTTTGAAAACTAGTTGAATCGAATTCACCTTCAGATCCACATTGGGCTTAAGGGCTAGAGAACAAGTTCATGGTTCCTTTACCATTTTTAATGGGTAGTTACTTTGTTCGATCATCATCTTTAAAGAGCTGGATACATTTTTTTGAAAAGAGAAATATTTCATGGAGTATATGTATGATTAGTGGAATTGAAACGTCTAGAGAACCAGAATTATTTAATTAACTACATGAAGTCAACCCTACTTTCAATAACAATGGAGTATTTTATCAATGTTCTTAACAAGATATGCTTATTTTTAACAATTAATAATTAGTTTACTTTTGTAAAAATCAATGCCAAAATTACTATATATAATATTCTATACGACTTTCTATTATCCCATAGGTAACTCATATTAGCTAGATGAAGTTTTAAGTAGAAGTATTCGGCCATGCCTTGTATATTTGATTAAGAGATGATATTAAACATCATTTACAATCTCACACTTAATAAGAAATATACATAATTAAGGTTTTTTCAATAGTAGAATATCTCACTTAATAAGAAATATACATAATTAACGATTTTTTTAATAGTAGAATATGATTCTCTCTCTATATATTAAACATGCATTCTAAAATGATACAATGGAGTTTTTTTTTTAAAAAAAATTTAATTTGCTTATGTCAACTAGGGTTATATAGGATAAGGTGAATTGGATATTCACTAATGTATGATATGCTGAATGAACTCGGTTATCACTTTTTTGTGTTATATATCTATATGTTACAAGATTGTTAGTTAAAATTCTCTAAGTCATGACGTAGACAGACTCGAGTCTAGATTCTCCACTGAATTAATAATAGTTAATTTGCAAAAAAGAAATATGAATTCATATTATATAATTTGTTGATGAACCATATTATGTAAATCATTGTCCTTGGAGAACATTGGAAATGAAAATGGAAGCAAGCTATATTTTGTAACAAATTGGTGGAATCAATATTATGCGAGCAATGAGTAAATGCTTACGTTACCAACAATACAAATCCAATGAGCTAAGACCTAACTTCCTAACAGAAAAATATCTATATTTTGGTGAGCCCCATCCACACTACTTTGTTGCTAAATGCTCCCTATTCTTCTTTCCTTTCAATCCCTTTTCTTTTATTTTTCTTCTTTTCTTTTTCAGTTTAAATTATTGTGAACGTGAGTCTGTCTCATTGCTATTCACGCTGAATCTGTTAATTAATAGACACTCATATCAATTTTGAACATCTTTAATATATTCTATCACATATTACTCTAAAAATTAAGGATATTAATATTCTTTTGTTCTTTTTTTTATTTGTCCATTTTACTTTTTACACGTATTTTTTAGTAAATTTTAAAGTAAATATTAAAAAAAATTTACATCAAGATTCAAGACAAATAAAAATAAAATAAATAAAATTAATATAATTTGGTGTAGAGAAAGTAATATTTGATGTTCTTCCTTTTTTCAAATTTGTGCACCGTGTGCAGTGTGCTTATACATCTGACACGTGTTCATAATCGCTTTTGTTATGTTACAATTTTAGTCTTAGTTTCTCATCTTGATATGTTAAAAAGGGATATTCCTGGGTAAATACTTAGAGGATAGAACAAGCCCGAAATTTATAACTAATATCATCACTATTTAATATTATCGACGAGTCATAATCTTAATAAAAGTTTTCCCTCTAAAACTCAATGCTAATGTCATTGTTATTATGACTAATTATAAGTATATCTTAGACTTTATTACTTTCTAACTAAAACTATAATATTATCCCTATTAATTGGTTCTATAAAGGTCACATCATTTAATGTATTTAGGAAAATCATATTTTTTTCAATTATTTATAAAATCTTATTAATTTTATTTATTAAATGAGTATTATTTAATCAAGATAGGTAAAAGATAATATACTTTCATTAGGCTTTTTTTTTTATTTATACTATCGATTATTTAAATGCAATGCTTGAATTTAATATGATTTAGGTTGTAACTATTTCTATGTAAATCACTTATATTTTTTATGACAAACAAATTATTATTTTTTTGTTTAAACTTTTATAAAATAATTTTACATATTTTTATGTTAAGTTTGATTTTGATGTGTGTTATTAATAGTCATACTACTTTATATTTTTTTGAAAGTAACCTAGTAATTCATTGATAAAAATATTATACAACATCTACAACAGAATAACAATCGATCAAATACATAACAATTTTAATCAAACAAAAATTTATATTGAAAAAGTCACGATCATTATAAAGGAGATCTAACACTGAAGTTTTCCCTCTATCACATCGCTGCTTTATACAGCCTCCTCATAGGGGTCTTTAGATCTGGAATGGTTTGAAACAGAAATAAATTTGATACTATTGACTATATTAGTCGAACTGCTACCCGTGATGACGTCATATATCTTTTTACCATCGAATTGATAACAAGACTCCAAAGTATCACCATGAGAAACTTTAATACCCAATATATGGGTAGATTGAATCTAATAAATTGATAGAATAACTCTATAATATAGAGGGAATAAACTTTATTTGTAACCAAAATCGAAAAAAGCAAAAATAAAGGGATTGGGGCAAACTATCAACTATAAGGTTGATAGTAGCCCTAAAGTAGACAATGGAGACTAGGGTTTTTTGAGAGAATAAAAGGAGAGTTGTAATATTTTATATAAATTAATGTAATTTTTTGTAAGCATAAATTGATATGTTATTTTTTTATTGAAAATACTCATAATTTTATATTGTGTACTTCATATATGAACCATTTTCCCTTTTATTCAATATAAACAAATAGAAGTATAAATATAAATATATAAAATATAAAATTAAATTTTTTGTCTTTCGTTGTGATTAATTTATTTGTCATGAACTAAACTTTCACAATCATCTCTGCGTACAATGCAAAGTATGAGATAAATTATACAATATGTATGTAATGTATACAACTATTTAGAGTGAAATGAGATATAATTATATTGTAAAATTGATTTCTTAAGTTTTAATTTCCTAAATAATACAAATAAATCGGAAAATTTAATAAAGCCATGCATTGCACGGGCACTATCTATTTTAATATAATTAATTTGAATACTAAATAAAAAAAAATTTTAATTTGGAATAACTTAGTTGCTAAATGTACATGCATAGTCAAAGTAGTAGCTTATTTGATTCCTGTCGGTGCATCAATTTTATTAATTTTTTATTTTTAAACAATAGGCTTAACTCTCGGCTGTTTTTTGGGAGGAGCTACCAATAACCCATACAGTTCATATCCTCGGAAGTTGGAGTTTGCTCCAACTACCACCTTAATAACTACAATAATCCTGCTTCCTATTTAATCATTTATCAATGAAATTTAATTTTTACAAATTGTAATAATTTTACAATCAATAAACTAATGAAAATAAAATGCAAACATGAGAAACTTTTATTTACAATTTTTAAGGTTGAAGCTTATAATCCTAAAGCCTCTTATCGAAACATTTAATATTCAACTAGGTAGTAAGGTATAAACCAAAACTCGTTGGAATAATATCTACACTAATAGTCTAATACATATCATCAAAAAAAAAAGTCTAATACATACTTCTTTCATTCTTTTTTTACTTGCATTATTGATAATTTTAGCACTATTCATTAAACAAATTGATTTTTATATTGTCGGTGATCTATAAATTAAAACATAGTTATATGAGATCTTATTTGAATCGTTTCGATTCAAAGTTTATTAATTTTTAGTTTCCATAAAATTTTGATATGTATAATTAAAGATCTTAACGATTGAGTTTGTACATTAGGTAGTGTGAATGGTGCAAGTAAATAAGAACTGGAAAAATATATACTACGGATTACAGAATAAGATTGGAAATCACGACTTGACTTATTGGTTGAAGGTTTTTCTTTCTTTTAATCCTGATAAAACTTTTTTTGTGACTAAATATGGTTATTATGCAGTATTAAGAGTATTTTTATTTTTATTTTTATTATAAAAAATAACTTTAGAAGGAACCTGCTACCACTTTACAATTAAATGACTTAGTTGTTAATCAATGACCAATTATTTGGTCGCAGAGAGGTCAAAGGTTAAATAGTCAATTCCAACCATTTTGAAAATGATATGGTGGTCACTGTTTGCAACTAATTTTGCGAACATTTTGAATCCAATCACAATAATTTACCAGATTACGTCTAAAGGAGTTTAATGATGTACAATTTATATACCAACGACCTGTAGTGTTCACAAAATAGTCGCTATAACTACTGTTAGTGATCATTCTGAGACTATCATCCAAATAGCAACTTAGACTTTTTTCGTATTACGAGATGATCAATGCACAAGTCTAATGTGTATGGATAATACTCCTCGACCCTCACCTAAAAAACATAGGAACATGAAGCACTCCCTTCATTTGGGTTTGTTGTTTACTTGTATATGTTGAGCATGATTTGGAAGAGATATACAAAAAATTGGAAATTAACTAAAGTAGCCATCTATCAGCTGTTAAATTTGATGAAAATCTCTCGATTTTTGGGCCCAATGACGTGTTATTAAGAAGGAAGTAATGAGAGGGAAGGGTGATACAGTAGTAACTTTCACTCATTTTTTTCCCGTCGCGTATGCCTTTTCAAACAAACCAAATTTCATAGGTTTTCTTTCTGCCAGAAAATGATAGTTGTACTTCCTTTTATCTGCTGAATTATCCAGAACTTACTTACAGGTGTCCTATTTCGTCTATTAATTTCATTTCAAGCATAATGTTAACATAATTATGGATATCACCTTAACTTTCCGTTAATTAATTTGATCACTAATATTGGTTTCTTTATATTTTGAAGTAATATTAATTATATTATAATTTTTTTTTCGAACGTTTTATTTGCTTTTTGAATACTATTCAGCAACCACTTTTAATTTGTAATTTATTTTTAATTTATACTCTAAATTAAAACATAGTCAAATAAGGTCCTGTTTAATTCATTTCAACACAAGGCGTATTAATATCTATTTTTTTATAATTTTAATTATGCATAATTAAAGATATTGAAGTTTAAATCAGTGTATTAAAAAACGTGTAAAAAATAAATTGACGTTTGAAAAGAAGCTAAGAGAGTAGATAAATAATTGGAGTACTTGATACTTGTAGATTCTAGAAGAATGTTAAACCATTGCTCATGGGATACCCGAATTAGAGGGAGGGCTCAAACAAGAGAAAAGTTGGTGTTTGTGGGTGTTACCATCGTAGGTAGATGCTCAATTTAAAACATCAACCAATGATACTTAAGAAAGCATGGGTGCAAATATTTTTTAATAATTCTATATAAAAGCGTTTTACCACGACTTCAATTGGATCAATCTAAACTATAAAAAAAATCGCTTATTATACAAGTAGAAATTTAGTTTTCATTAGTTTTTTTTTAATGTTTTTTACTAATAGACCTTTTTTATGAACCCGTCTAAAATTTGATCAAAAATATCCGCTTCTTAATATTTTTACTAATTCCGTCACACTTTTGTCCTATAAATTTAATTTACTACATTTTAGTAATAGATTTACGTAATGATTGATAATGGATGTATAACAGAGTTAAGAATGAAAAGTTTAGTTTTAGATTTATAAAAGGATTGGAAGATTTTTTTGATTTGACTTGTAGAAATAATTATACAACAAAGATACGATGCCTGTGTAAGAAATGCAAAAATCGATCATTTAAGCAACTAGATGAAATTAAAAAACACATATTAAGAAATGGGTTTGTTGAGAATTACTATGATTGGAAGCGTCTTTATAACTTGGTGCTTGGGATAAGTTCTAGGGTAGTTTAAACACAAGTGTCTAATAACACGACACCATATCACTTGGTGTCTGGGACAAGTTCTGGGGGTGGAACTATTATGTACAACTCAATTGCTTATTTGTTTCCAAACACATATCTGCAATTTCTCCATACATAATCAAGTGAAGTACCCGCTAATGATGAAAAAATGATTATATATATATATAGAAAAAGATCCAAACCCCAATCTGGATAATTCTTTAACATGTTCAATTCTGCTAATATGATGTTGTATCTGAATTGTAAGAATCACACCAACAAATCTATGATATATAGGTTGATTGACGAACCTCAAAACGGACTTCCGTGTGCTTGAGAGATTATACTAACATCTATTGCATTAAAAAATAATCCAGAAAGACTACAAATAAGATTTAAGAATTAATGCAGTTGTTAAAGATCAGTGGACCAAAAAGGCAAAAGGCTGATATGCTAACATGATTTTTAGATTCTGACAAGTTTTGGAAGGAATCCTATAATTCCAGATCTATTGATGTCAACTCATAGGCGGCATAAAAGCTGCATGACAAAGTTCTGGTTTGAGGCAATGCTGGCAAGAAACTCTACAAATCGGCGAAGAGGAAGAGATCAAGTTGATTCAACTCACATGGGTGGTTTTGTTCCGCACACAATGGCCAAGAGGAGGTTGATTAGTTTTATTTAATCGTAAAAATTTTATATTGTATTTAATTGTTATTTTCTAATACTCTTTTATCAGTAAATGTTGAAGGCGATTCGACCTCCATCTTATAAGGTATTTGGAAAAACTCATGGTCAGATCGATGTTGAAACTAGGTTTGCTGAATGAACCAACAAATAGGCAAAAAAGATTTATGTAATTAAAATTTTAAATTTTAATTTATCTTACAATATTATTTAATTTACTAGAATGACGAAGACTATAAGAAATCGTGGTGGTGAAATGCGAAGGTGTAATAAGGAGGTAAAAACTATATAAAAGATAAGCAATACAAAATTTTAGAAGCTCATGATTTACATGGATGGAGAGGATCAACTAATTAATAGAGACGGGTGTAAAGAAGCTACGTGAAAGGCAAAGAGGGCGATAGCGGTGAGAAAATCTTTAGCATATGAGGACTTATATAAGAAGTTAAACAAATAAGAAGAACATTGTATTTATAAGCTTGCAAAGTTTAGGTTTTGAAGGAGGCGGGATAACGAGGCAGTTGAGTACATCAAGGATGATGAAGAATGAGTTTTATTGAGGCATGAGAACATTAACATGAAATGGGAAGAGTATTTTTCTCAATTGTTCAATAGAGCTTGAGGCCTAGAGGAGGTAAGAAGAAAAACTACTTACTTACAAGGTCTTCGTGAATATAGTCTATCCAAAGAGATAACAAGAGAAAAGGTGAAGGAAGCTCTCAAGAAAATAGGGAATCTAATGTAGTCGGACCAAATTTTTTTTTCTATCAAGGTGTAGAGTTGTTAGACTAGAGGATATCTTGAAATTGACAAAATCTTTTAACATTATTTTGAAGATGTCTAGGATGCTAGAGGAATAGAGGGAAATCACACTTATTCCACACTATAATAAAAAGGAGATACTTAATTATATGAGAATTATAATAGGATCAAACATCTATGTCATGCAATGAAATTGTAGGAAAGACTAATTGAAAGGAAGCTCAGGTATAAATAGTAATAAAACAGAATCACTTTGGTTTCATGCTAAGATGATTCACTACTGAAGATAATCACATTCAAAGGAGGTTGATGGAGAAGTGTAGTAAAGAAATAAAGATTTACATATGATAATCATTGATCCGGGGAAAGCTTATGATGGTGTACCACAATTCATTATAAAGGATAATGTTGAGGTTAAAGGAATAGTGTTGAGGTATATTAAGAAAATTCAGGATATGTATAACAGAGTCACAGTTAGATTTCAGTCACATGTAGGGGTAACTGAGCTTTTTTCAATAGAAGTGAGTTTGCATCGGAGATTAACCCTAAGCCCTTTAATGTGCAAATTTTATTTACGCCCTGTAGTCGCAGGTCGAACACAAGGAAGTTAGGAGAAGAAACTTGCTAATCTCTACTAATTATATTGCACAAGGAGAAAAAAGGTTGATTGGTTGTTTAACTAATAAACTAAAAATGTAGACATGTATCAAATTTCACCTCAAAACTTTTGCATTATAAACACTCTTTCACTCTTTTGCTCATTTTCTTTATAGAACATCTTCGCCTGAGTTAAAATCTCCTTAGTAAACTCCGTCATCATTAAAACCATGAGAATTATGCTTAAAACAATCAAAACCACTCAAAATCAACATGAATAACCAAAACGAGTAAAGTAGCATAAATCTTAAAAATAAGCATGGAATTACTAACAACGACCATTATTAAGGAGTATAAAATGATATAAATAAGTGCAAATATTTGCACTTATCACCCTTTCCTATCAGCAATAATACTTGATGTGTTGTCCAAATCTATTTGTGAAAGTGTTCCCTGATGCATGCTAACTGCTGGCGATATTATGCTAGTAGTAGAAATTAGTGAAGAAGTCTTTGCAAGGCTCAATGAATGGAGGGTAACCCAAGAAAGAAAATGTTGCGAATAAGTCATTCTAAAATAGAATTCTTACGATGAATATTTTTGCGAGGGAGAGGAAATTGGTTAAACTAAAGTGTTCATTGGAGTAGACGCTGTTGCACAAACGACTTTAAATATTTAGGATCAGTAATTCGATGTAATAAGGAGATTAATGAAGATATAGTGCACTAAATTGAAACTGGATGGCTTAAATGAAAAGCATCCATTGTGGTTATGTGTGATAGAAGATTTTCAACTATATTATAATGTAAATTCTACCTAGTTGAAATCCGACCTACATAGTTTGTTGTATGGGCATAAATGTTGCCAATTACGAATATATGAGCATAAAATGGGAGTAAGAGAGTTGCTAATGTTCATGTGGACGTGTGGAAACTTCAGGTTAGAAACCTAGTTTTGAGAGAAAGGCTAAAGATTATACCCATCTTTGTGAAGATGTATGATAGTAAATTAAGATGGTTTGAGCATATGTAAGGAAGACCATCGGTGCGCCTTTGAGAAGAGTGGAGAATATCACGATTGGTGGAACAATAAGTTGTGTTAGGTCGAAGAAAATATGGGAGGAGAAAATTAGAAATGACATGAACAAGTAGCACTTCTTGGAGGACCTAATCGACTATAGATAAAACCAATTTAAAATGTCGAATTTTTGTAGTAGACTATTGATAGTTATCTCTACCATTTTTAATGTTGAATGTAAGGATAAAAATTAAAGAAAAAAATATAGGTTATGGTCAAAATTAAAAATTACATAAATTTGATGGGATAGACTAAAAAGAAAAATGAGATCAATTTTTTTGGAATAGAGAAAGTAATTAAGTTGGGGTCCTCATGAGATCTGATCACTTTGATCATGGTTAGAAGTATTTAATAGAGCGGATCAATTTCTTAATGGGGTGGGTCGGGGCGAGTCAAAGAAAAAACTTAATAGGTCGGGCTTAGCTTGCTCAGAAGCCCGATTTACCCAACTCGACCCAGCCCATTAAAATATCTTAAATAATGAAAAAGGGTTGGAAAAATAGTACTTCCTCCGTTCCACTATAGTTGCTACATATGACTTTTTGCGCAATCCAATGTGTTATTTTGATCTTTTAAATATTGAACGATGCACATCTAAAAATTATAAAAAGTTAATATTATGAAAATATGCGATTAGACGATTCAAACAAGATCCCACATGACTATATTTTTTCTTACACATTAGTCGCAATATATAAAAGAACCTTGAACGATAAATAGTGTCAAAAGATTAATATAGTGAGTATTTCAGAAGGGAGGAAATACATATTTGCAATACTTAGATCAATGTCTAAAAAATAATTATACTATACTTCATTTAATTATAAATGCTTGAAAGTACTGTCCAAAAACATGGAATACTTAGATCAAAATGTTGTTAGAGTACATAACACATCCTGGGGTCTTAAATATAAGTTTAAGCTTTTGGTTGAGTTGGTTTCATAACATAGTATTAGAGGCCAGCTTGACAAGAAGTCACGAGTTCAAATCTTAACCACTCCTCATTTAAAAGTGAAATATTCAGCGTCATATATTATTAATGTATAAGTAGGGTCAGTGCTATATAACACTTTTAGCCCAAAGAACTCTTATAAGAGGAGACGTGTTAAAGTATGTAATATTTTGAAGTCTCAACCATCAGCTTTTTGGATTGATTCCTTGACAAATGTTAGCTTCACCTAGGTTCTAACCAGCAAACATCCCAATTGATTTCCAAGTCAATGTTATAAGAACGAATATTTTGATCCGCCAGATGATAGGAAATAGTGTTCTAAGATGATTGTTAAAAAGATTTTTTGATGACGTATAATTTGTTTTAATGTTTGTACTAATGTTATTTATAAAAATTGATAATTATTTCTAGAGACAACGGAGCATTAAGAATTTAGTACTATTAATGATATTTTTAAGTTCCGTTTGTTGGTATCTAATAAAGATGCTTTCTTTGTGGTGCCTATTGCCTAAATAAGTATGCCTTGTTTACGGTAACTATTTTTTTCTCTTTAAATTTTTAGGGTTTTTAATAGAGCTTTTGAATTTTGTATTATTTTGATGATTATAGAATATAAATTATAGATAATAGATGCATTATTCAAATTAGATGATACAATGATTAAATAGTAGTCAATCAAAATTTAAATTGTGATTAATTAGTTTGATAGTTCAAAGGTAGTATTATAGTTGTATTATTCAAATTTTACTATTTTAATCAGTTCGATTGTTTTTAACAATTCAAATGGCTAGTATTTTAAATTTAGCTTCTGGATCATCTCAAGGCTCTACTAATTCAAGGTTCAAAAGTTCACCAATTTCTCTAAAAACGCTCAACATCAAAATTCATTTGAATGTATTATTCAAATTCACATGAATCGTCCTATATGCCCTTAATAAATCATTGTTGAATATAATCCTTTTACATATTTAAATGTATTTTTTAATTATCAACATTATTTTTTACTGAATCCACCCCCACTGCATAGCGTATATAAAATTACCAATAAAATAATATTAATATTTTTCCTCATGCGGATAATAAATTAAAAGAGACACAATCAAAGTAGCAAGTTGCATACTCTGACATTAGTCATGATGAATAAAAAAAGAAATGGGAAAGTTGATATAGATTTATCAAGTGTCTAAAACATGTCCATTATTGAAGTACGTCACTCCGTCAAAATTCTATAAAGCTCTCTTTTCCTGTGGCTGTTAGTGGGCATTACGGCATCAGTACTATTAGCAACAAGCCAAGCCAACTACCCATTTGATGTTCCATGTCTCCTCAATACTTGTATTTCCATATCATCGATATATATCTGATAAATTATAAAATATCATTTCAATCTGTATTTAGAGTTTTAGGATATATTTTACATTTTTTTCTTTCACATGGTCTTTAATTTTGTACAATTGTTTTTAAAATGAAGCTATTGGATGAAAAATTAAAGTTGAAGAATCTATCAGGAATCACAAATAAGTTTCGAAATGAGAAAATTTAACAATCGATTAAAATGATTAGAAAATGAGTTATTTTATTAGGGCTCGACAACAATGATGGCTATTGTACAGTGATAGTATTTGGACCTATGATTTCAACTTTTAATCATGCCTACTCTATCCAATTTAATTTTTTTTTGTCGTCGTTTTTTTTAGAATGAGAGCGAGAAATTTGGTAAATAAATTATTATTAGAAGAAATTTAATATAAATTTAAAAATCCCAATGGGAAGGGAATGAAGAGGGAAGAGAGGCTAAAAATAAGTATACAAGTGATACAAGTATATAACTATAAAGAACTAGTCAAATCTTAGTTTTTATTATAAGAAATTCTTCTAAGAAAAAAGAGTTTAATCTCCCTTTATAGTAAGCTGAATATGAATATGAGCAACAATAAAGCAAAGAATTGGAATTGTAGCTTCCCAAAGGGCAAGATTTATAATGCAAAGAGCAGCCCAGAGAATCTGTTTGCTGATCTTCGTTCAATAATGAATTCCGTAAAAAAATTTCTATTAGTCAAAATTAATTTAGAACAAATAGTTTAGTAAAATAGATTTGATCAAGTAGAAATGAGTGTTCATTAGTAAAATTTATTCCAATCATTAAAATTAATCTTAATTAATTAAAATCAGTATCAATCAGTAAAAATTACTTTACTTAGTAAAATTATTTTTATTTATTTGGAAAATTTGTTATGAAGAATTCAATCTATTTTCAATTACCTGCCAATAATCTCACATTTTAAAATTTTTTTAATAATTCAACTTTTGCTTTTAGTATGTTGTCAATGGACCCTTCCAAAAATGGCCTGCTATATCATGTTACTTCTCATCTTCTTCCTTCTTTATAATAATCTAATCTATTTGTCGTTACCTATCAATAATTTCACTTTTAATTTTTTTTTATAATCCAACCTTTGTTTTCAGTTTGTTGCAATGAACCTTTCAAGAAGCTAAATGAAATTGCTATTATTTTCCAAGCTTATGAAGTTGATCATTGAATAAATAGTAATTGTCTTTACATACAAATCTCATCAACTAAGGGTGTTCAAAAAATCCGACCCGTCGACCTACTGACTCACATCCTAAATGGCAAATCAATTTTTTTTAAAAAATAATATAATCCAAGTCGATACCCGACCCGCCCTAACCAGGTTGGGTCATGGGCCACAAAATACATTGAATGGCAAAGTATACTACTATTTAAATCAGTGACAAAGAAAAATTGAGTATTTAAAAAATTGTGGAGTTTTAGATAATAATTGAAGAGAAAATGTGTTAAGAAAATTAAAAAAGACTTAACATGTATGGATAAGATATGTTGGATTACTATAAATTAGTGGCAAAGAGAAATTGAGTATTTAGCTTCTTGAAGGGTCTATTAGCAACAAAATGAAAACAAAGGTTGGATTATTAAAAAAAAAATTCAAAGAATGGGATTATTGACAGATAATGGGAAATACGTTGGATTATTATAAAGGAAAAGATGAAAAGTAAGCTGATATAGCAGGTCATTTTCTAAAGGGTTTATTGACAACAAACTAAAAGAAAATGTTGGATTATTAAAAAATTTTCAAAAAATGAGATTATTGGCGGATAATAGAAAATAGATTGAATTATTCACAACAATTTTTTCTATTTATTTTCAAATATTTTCATAATTAAATTTACAATAAAAAAAACTACATATTGGGTATGATTATCATTTAGTTAGTCATTTTGCACCAGTCCCGAAAATTATGAAAATGAAATCCATGTATATAAATGTTAATCTAACGTACTTCCATTCCATAATACTTACTACTGATAGTAACATATTCTCACATAATATGTCACACTCAGTAGTAACTATTATGAAACCGAGGAAGTATTATACATTACATGTTTAGTCTTCCTCGAATCATGTTCTCTTAAAACAATTGAAATTATGTTATTTTTGTTGTATTGCTATATTTTTATCATAAAAATCAAGGATTTGTTATGAATGTACTTATTAAAACCTAACCTATTAATAAACAACCACGTGTTTAATTATTTTTTACTTATGTTACTAATAGTGTGATGCATA
Organism: Amaranthus tricolor; assembly: GCF_026212465.1. Lineage (NCBI taxonomy): Eukaryota > Viridiplantae > Streptophyta > Magnoliopsida > Caryophyllales > Amaranthaceae > Amaranthus > Amaranthus tricolor. The sequence continues at coordinate 17,826,019 of NC_080051.1, read as the reverse complement.
AATTATTCTATAACTTTTGCCAACATTAACATTTTAATTTATATGAATTTATCAAACTAACATATGTATGAAAGTTAATTTGATCATAATAAAGTTTTTTGTTCACAATTTTTCATCATCATCTAATGCCACATTTTCTAATGATAATCAAATTGGAATGTATTTAAAAAAAAAAAATGAGATTGCTAAAGAATAATAATCATGACCATTAAATTTGTCAATATATATTCCTATTAAAATTATACTAGCTATTCAATACTATTCCAGCCATTTAGCTACAATTATCAAACAAATCATAAATATATATTGGATCAGTCTAATAGAATTGGTCTATGATTTCAAGGAGTCACGGTGATATAAAAAAGGTTAAGGAGGCTTAGCTAAGCTAGCTTCTTTCCTAATCATGATGTAGTAGCAATATAATGGAGTGCACGTGATAACTTAAAGTTGATCTTAATACATACAATGATAAGATTAGATGGAGATCAAACAAGATCTATTTAGATAGTACTTTGTTCTAATTTCTAAATTATGGGCTGACTACCCAACCAATGGAAGGTCACATTTCCAGCTCCATTCTTCACTATGAAGTAGGAATCCTAATTTTCTAAACTTACTGCTCAGATAAATCCCACCCATGTCATATTCATTCACTTGGATTAGCCTTCCGTACAATGTACTAGTCATATAAATTAAATACATAAATCAAGTTTAGGTAGGATAATTTATTTTAACTATCCTGTTAAATTCGTCCATATCTAGGATAATGTACACAAAAATATTTAACCTTCAATTATTGTTATTGGGTTTTTAGGTAAATTGATTTTAGACGTGTCTAGTTGTTAACCATCAAAGCCCAAGTCATTGCGTTGTAGATTTCCACCATGAAATTATACGCCCTGGGTTCCTTTCATTTAATACAAGTTGTAAAATGGATAAAATTTAATAAAGGCATGCTTGGATTGAGTGTAAATATTTAAAAGGTAAAATAAATCAAAGTAAGAAAAAGAAGTTGATAAATGAGAAATTAGTGAAATTTGATTGTTGTAGAGGTGAAAGAATGGTTGCGAAGTAATGAAAAATAAAGGGAGCTCTCAATTTTATAGGTTAAATATTTATTTAGGGGAGGGTGGGAGAATGTATTACCTCCATAATAGGGAAAATCATCTTTTTCCTTCATTATTTTTATTTCATGCTTATTTTACCTTCTTTACAACTATCTCAACTACTTCAAATGCACCTGTATTTGCTTTCATTTCATTAGTTTGACTTTATTTTTCCCTTAAATATTCACACCCAATCTAAGAATGCCCTTACGGAAAATTGTGTTGGAGAATAAGATAAAAAATTAGTTGATAATAGAAATGAGTGGTTGAGATAGAGAGAGTTTTAAGTTTATAGATGAGATTAATTCGTTCCAAATAAAAAAAGAATACAAAATCAGTAGGACAAACTAAAATGAAATTAAGTGGTGTAAATTCAAAGGGGCAAATGAAGTAATGTGATATTGATACATAAGGACATGCTTGTATTTAAGTGTAAATATTTATGGAAAAATAAAAGTCAAACTTTAAAATGAGGTGAATTTGAAAGGATAGATGAGAAATTAATAATAAATGATATGAGGAAGATAATGAAAAAAGAAGATGATTAACCTTACCATGAGGAAGAAGGAGAGAAATATTTCATCTTCATCCCACTAGGGTAAATATTTCCTTCAAAATAAAACTAATTCTTCTATTTCTTCTTTTTCCATCACTTAATATTTATTTCTTACCTTTAACGACATTAATATTATTTTATATTCTAATAACCTTATTTTCTTAATTTGACTTTAATTTTTCCATAAAATATTAATATAATTTATAATGAAATCCCATCAATGTAATTGTCATTGATATACTTTATCTATTAACCAAAAATATTTTTTAAAAATGCACTAATTTATTGCCTTGAAACTCTTTCATTAGAATGGAAATAGAACCCTAACCTCAAGAAAAGAGGAATGTATGACCTACAACATGTTATATCGGCTACTTACAAGTTTTTATTTTTATTTTATTTTTATTAGATTATAGATACCTAAAAATCATGTTAAAGATTTTTATAACAAGACAAGTTTAGATTAAGTAATTAAGTAGAATAAATTTCTTATGTCTAGTTTATAAGTTGAAAAGATTATACAATTTGATTATAAAGACAAAGAATAACATTTCTTACTTAAATTCATATGAATTTTCATACATTTAAAATATATTATGTCTTCAAGCATAATGTAAAAAACAATTCACAATTATCTACTTGTTATTGAACACCTTTGAACTTAGTTTTACCCTATGCTTGTCAAAATTGAGACTAACCATGCTCATTAACCATGACCAGAGTAGATGACTTGAATAAACTCCTCTTAAACTCCTGCTCACAAAAAATCAAAATTTAAATGTAAATGTTCTTCTTATATAAAATCTTTACTTTTTATATCATATCTGTTTGACCAAATTAACCTCCATCATTCTTACGGTTTTCACATATTTTCTATTAACTTTATTCTAACAAATTTTTTATATTTATGACCCTTGCAATTTTCAAATCATGTTTATTTTTGAAATCTTTTATATGCTTACACTTTTCATATTTTTCTCATTAATTACTAAACATAATTTTTTTCAATATTCTCTTTTCCTTAATTTTAAAAAGATTCAATATGGGAAGAATTTGTCTTAAAACAATTTTGTGAATCTAAATTAGCGCACGTATTATCAAATAAAAAAGCATAATTCCTAGTCATAAAAGTGAAGAGTAGTAATTAGTGGATCATCACATACAGCCGAAAGTGGCACACGTAAGCATGCTCGTCGTCTTAATTAAACATTACGATTCATTATATGATCGGTTCAATATATGAAGGGTCACCACCATTAAACACCAAATTTTGAACACAAAATTTAAGTACAAACAATTTATTAATATTTCAGATAAAAGGTAGGAGTACTAATCCTTAATCCTTTCGTGTTTAGTAGGCAAGCAGAATCCCTTAATCATTTTTATTAATTATTTTAGGAATATGCTAATTGTTTGTACATGATAATTTTATTATTTTATTTATGTCCATGATAAAAATGAACATGTAATAACATCATCATTTTTAACATTATTTATTTTGAATTACTGGGTAGATTATATAACAAGCTTGTCTCTGAATTTTTGATGGCCCTGAGCGAAAAATAAATATGAGATTTTTTAGTACAAAAGTGTATATTTATTTTTTAAGTGATAATAATAAACTACTATTGTATTTTTATTGAATAAAATACAACAAAATAATAATATCACTATATTTTTTATAGGATTGAATAATAATTATCAATGAAAAAAATAAATCAAACATAACTACTGTCCAAAAATTATAAATATTAAATTTTTCAATATTTAATTCAAAAATCAAATATAGTTAATTATTTGGGTTATTAAAATAATAGGGCCTTCAGCCGCCACTCATGTTGTAGAGCCGGCTCTGGGCGGAGAGATGACGGAGAGCTAACGAGAATCAAATCAACGTTATTTTCGGAGAAAATGGTACATACTTTAACCGATATGATTTTCGTTAAAAAAATTATTAAAGGGTATATATTATCATAATATATATAATATGGTGCATGCTTTGTCTACAACCAGCATAGGCTGCTTGATATATATACTGAATATTTCAACATAAAATAACATGCTTGAGACGTGGTGTTGTTTTCTGACTTCTGAGTGTAGTCTCCATCTCAACAACCCGCAATTTGTGGCACAATGAGTCTTTTTAACCAGCCGCTAGGCAATTTATGAAGAAGAGGCAATTATAAATTAATAAGGCCATGGGAAAGAAAATTAAATAGCATATACAAGAAGATTGATTACAATTAATAACAAATGACCAAACATGTTAGACATAATCCACCGTTTCTTAGAAGATTGTATCTAAATGAATATTATGCCAATTGAATATGTACTTTATCGATTGGAGATAAAAAAAACGTATATTAGTGGTGATTCCTCTATTATTCGTCTATAAGTATTGACCGGATTATCTCGTATATTAATTTGGACTATGAAATAAGAAACTATTTTCTTATTAGTTTTAGGGTGTAATTTAGTGGGTTAGAGAAGAAGAAAATATCATAAAACATATGATGTTAATGATTATATGAATAAATGCATTATATATACATAATGTTCAATACTCTTTATAGTCTTACTTAAGTAAATAGCACGATAATAACATATATATATATATATATATATATATATATATATATATATATATATATATATATATATATTAGCTAGTCTGATAAGAGAGACCATCTCTTATAGAAACTACTCTTTAGGCCCAACCCAATATAATTTTAAAATTAAAGATAGGAAAAAGGGGCATCACTTGTCTAAGCTACAAACAAAATATCGTCGATGAATAGCTTGTACCAAGGAAAATATTTACAAATATGTTTGGATAACTCATCAAGTATTATAGCAAATAAGAAAGGATTTAGGGCCAATTCCTGGTGCAAACCCACTTCTACTGAAAAAGGCTCAATTGTCCCTACAAGAACTAAATACTAGTTCCGGCTCCTTGCCACTTATCATGTATTACCTTAATATACTTAACGATATTCTTTTAGTCCGAGCTTATCCCATATAATGGTCTTTCGTATCATACCATATGCTTTCTCCAGCTCAATGAACACCTTAGGCAAATTGTTCTTTCTTTTTGTATAGCCTTCTCTCTATTACTCACTCTTATAGCTTCATCGTGATACAGAAAAGTTTGATCCCTCTATAATTTTACATGTTAGAGCATCATTTTTGTTTTTATATAGCGAAATATATAAGTGTGTTTCCCCTCCATTATAAATTCATAAGTAAATTTGTTAAAAGTACATAATAAAACGCGCGATTAGAAGGCCGACCCATATAACTTCGCCCCGATCATTTTCATAATAAATTAAGATTTGTGTTAGCTTTTGTGAACCTAAAATTGACTTGGATTGATAATAAGTTCATGTACGTACAAATTGACCCTCTAAATTTTGTGTTGCTGAGTGACACATTACGCACCCATGATGAATAGAAAGACATTCAAACAACACACCCATGTTGAATACAATTCAAAAATTAGCTACACAAAAGCCTCTCATAAGAAAAGCTTCAAGTACAAGTCAATAATGTATTATTTAATAAAAAGGGGTATTATAATTATAAATTAACATACTTGTGGATGATCGATTTAGTCTAAGATTTGGTTTTGTCCCATGTATATATTGAATATTGTCAACAACTTTAAAATACAAGCTTTGTTGGTATCATCTTCATAAACTAAACTTCAAACATTGTTTTACTCATCTCTCTTTAACAAATGGAAAATCACGATGATAAAGACATACTAACATGCATGCCAAAGATCTTAATTCTTTAACGACCAAAACATATTCTAAAGAATAACTTTATTTTGAAACCTACGAGCTAGAAATCCACCCATTTTGCGTCTAATTAAAACTTAATATAATATTCCTCTGGTGTAATTTTACCATGGTCAACTTTAAAGCTAACTACTGTTATTGATTTATTAAAAAATTTTTGTTCGTTTTACGTTGTTGGATACATTTGGAATATTCTATATAAGGAAACAAAATTTTACAAATGATCTTTTATGGGTATAAAGGAATTAAAATATATTCATCATTTTAGATTATGTTAGATTTTTCTCGATATATAGAATTTAAATATATATTTTTTATATATTTTTTAAAGAAGTAGTACTTTTAAGACTCAAATTATATTGGAAAAATATGCAAAATAATGTTAAATGTGACCAAAATACAATTATAAAACGGAAAAATTATAAATTTAATAATTTTTGGTATTTAAGTTTGAGATCATGTACATATTCCTTTTTGTAAAATATAAAATTATGCAGAGAAACTTTGATATTCTAAAATATTTTATTTTTATTTTATTTTATTTTTATTAGTCAGAAGAATAAACAACTTCCATCTCATAATACAATTATGAATGGTTAATGTAGTTTTTACAAACATGTCAATATAATTTAATTATTAATATCTCTAATTAGACTTAGTTAAAAATTTAAAATAGATGATATTAATAGAATTTATATCAAGAAGATACTAACTAACCCGCACTTAACTATGTTCTAACTAAAATAAAAGTGATTGATGAATAGTCTGAAACAAGATACTCGCATTAGCTAAAAGCAGAGGTTTTCAAAACAAACCCGATGATCCGATATTCATTTGACCTTGTAATCGAACCTGTTTTGACCTAACTTAAAACTAGATTTACATTATGAACACCTGTAGTTATAAGGTACTTCCTCCGTACCATAATACTTGCTATATTTTTCATTTTTGACAATTTTATATTACTTGCTACATTTCTATTTTTAGTAATAAAACAATCATATATATATATATATATATATATATATATATATATATATATATATATATATATATATATATATATATATATATATATATATATCACTAACATTTTATCCTACTCTTTACCTCTATTATTATCCTACTCTATACCTTACTAACATTTTACCCTCTTCAATTAAGAATTAAAATGAAGGGTATAATTGTAGTTTACATGTTGTGTCCACCTTTTTTTAATTCCTATGCCCATACAAATTTAGCAACAAAAACAAAACACAGGAAGTACTTTAGCTAGCAAGTCGAAACCTTAAGCGCTGCATCTAAGAATGGTCATGGGTCCAGGACCCTATTGGACCTGCCCCGAATCCGCCCTTTTTTAAGGGTCTAGGTCTTATTTTTTAAGACCCATCGAATCTGGGTCGGATTTGAATCCTAAAAATACTTGGTGCGTCCGAGTCCCGGTCCAAGGGTTAGGACCTGAATTCGGACCCAGACCGTACCTCTAAACTCGGACCCTGGACCCGCCCCTTAGACCCGGATCTAGACCCTTATAATTATTAATATATATGTGCTAATTAGCTAGTATTAAATTTTCTTACACTCTTATTATTTTGTGACTTCTCTACATGTACATATATTTATATATGACGCTATGGATGTATTATTAGTATTAAATATTTGTAAAATACGCTAATGACTTACAAAAGGCTCAAATATGACAAATCAAAGAGATTTTTTTAGATCTATTAAGGACCTTAGACCCACCAGATTCGAAAGGTCTGGTTCTGGGTCTGAAAAATTTAGACCTTTAGAGTTCGAATCCGAGTCTAGATCTATAAAAAATAAAAGGATCCAAATACGAATCTTGACTGACCCGCTCCATGACCATCCCTAGAGCTTGCATCATTGATTGGTTAATGACACAATTGCAATGCACTTTCGTGTATAGCAGGCAGATTTAAACAATTCCGTCAGCTCGTCTTTTTGTACCAGCTTTCATCACTTTTTCTGCCGCCTATGCATATTGAAATGGTTGGAAATCAAAGTAAAGGCTAAAAAGGTAAATGTTGATTCATACAGGATATGCTTATTAAAGTATATCTACATTACTCCTTTTCAACCCGGGCCTAGGTTTTTAGGGTCTCAGGGCGAAAGATTTTTTATGGGCCCCAAAACTATTGTATATAGAAAAAGTTCGGATCTTAGTATTAGTTGAAAACTAAAATTTTTTAGGGGCCTTTGGCGTATGCATGTCTTGAACTTGCTTAGTGCCGAACCTGCTCTTTCCAGCTTCTGTACAATTGAATTTGCAGTATTTTTCATTTTGGTCTGTCCCACTTAATTTACGTCATTTTTATTTTTGGATAATGAGCAACTACGTTTTTTAAATTTTATCCGTATATTTTAACTCTCTTTTAATTTCATCTATGCAATTTATTCCCTGTATTTATTTATTAGTATTTTCTTAAAAATAACTCAATTTCTCTTTGATGCAAATCAAAGAGAAAGAGATGAGTAAATAATAAAAAAATAAAATGTAAAGATAAGTTAAATATATAGATAAAAAATAAAAAATTAAAAATAAAAATAAGATAATTTGAAAGATAAAAAATTAAAAAAAAAAAAATTAATATTAATATTAGAGTTAAATCATTAATTTCGCGGCGACTGAACAATGATCCATGCATGGCTGCTTATAGTCTTCACTCTTATTAGGAACATTACTATATATAATTGTATATAAATGCCAATGCAATTTAAGGTTAATTAATCTTAATAATTAGCTGGGTTCTTTTTTTTAGCACAAGCTGATTGGATGAAGAAAGGAAAACACCCAACACAACCAAAATCAAACTCATGCTATTATTTATAAAAAAAACAACCAATTTTCAATTATTAGTCTTTTAATAATAAAGTAAAATACGGAGACATTAGAACATTAACGGTTTGTTTGGTAACCGGTACTAAATGGTGGGAATGGTAATAGAATGTTAGAGTAATTTTGGTAAGAATATCTCTTGATAAATTTAATGATCATACTTATTTTCCTTCAACAAGCTCTTTTTATTTATAAAATTCATTCTAATGCATTATTACTAAAACATGTTGTATTAGATGGTAATAAAAAATTGTGAAAAAAAAAACTTTTTTTATGATCAAACTTTCATTACCATGGTAATTTACATATATCAAGAAAATTTACACTACAAATAATTCGTATTACCATCAATTAGTACCATTAACTAAACAGGTTGTAAAGGTATTTAAAAACAAAGATGTAAAGTATTTATAGGTTATTATGTTTGATGATGTTATTTTTAATGTGTCAAACTTAATAGGAAAATTACCAGAAATCCACATATACATGTGTCTATTCACCTAAAATAAATTGTACAAAATAGCTAATCAACATCAAAGTATTTATTTAATACTCCTACTATATAACTCACTTTATTTATGTATGAAATAAACTCCTTAATTTTTATTTTGACTCAGAACGATTGTTTCACTCCCTTATAAGATGATTTGCTTTAAGCAATTAGTGTAATAATATTGAAATATTTATTTTTTTTCCTAGTTTAATTCAAAGTGCCATAAAAGTATTAATTTTTAATAGTTTAACTTGAGTAAAAAAAATATTAATTATTTCTGTGGGCGATTTTGCTAGGGTTTTGTAAAAAATAATAAACGAGCTTTTTAAGTGGATTTTTTGCAAAAAGCCATTAAAATCATACAATTTTATAAAAAGACTGTAAAATTTCATATGACATTCTCAAAGTGATTTGCCATATAGAATAATTCTTACCAAAATTAACATCAAATTATTTATTTAATATGAGTATTATATCACAATTAGATATATTATGTTAAGTTTTCTTAGAATATTATATTTTTGAATTTAAAAGCCATAAGATTGCTAGTTAAAGTTTTGAATATATATATTTTTTTATATTGAAGTATATGCTAATTAATAATTTTTTTTTCATAAAAATTTTAATTTCTAAAATATTTCATCAAGAAATAAAAGATACACGATAATAAAAAATTATGTTGATAATGACAAAAAATCATTACGATGACGTTGTTAGAAAATCACATAGATTTGCCTCCAAATGTATGAAAACTTTAATTAATACTTATATTAACAATCGGATTTTTTTTCATTAAATGCAATATATATTCTAAAATTCTCTATCTATTTTATAAGAAATATTTTAATTTTATATCGATAACATGTTATTGCATCTCTATATAAAATTTATTTTTACATATATTTTTATACTAACAACTTCGTGCATTGTATGAGTTCTTCTAAAAATATTGTTTAATGTTCCAACAAATATTTTTTTCACGAAGAATAGTCCATATAGAAATTCACTATTAACAACTACTTATATAGTTTAAAATTATTCTCACAATTACTTTCAATTTACTTAACAAACCCTCAATTTGGGTTCATGTCAGGAAGATTGAATAGTGAACTACACATGTTCGGAGGAGGTTGATGGACTTCTAGGGAAAGAAAGAAGAATTTGCATATGATGCTTATCAGTCTAAATCGGATAACGCTTGTGCTAGTGTACCACAAACCCTTGTATGGGATAGCATCAAGGGTAAGGGAATACAATTGAGCTATATTAAAGCAATACAGGATATGTATTATAGAGTTACGACTAGCATTCAATCACCTATTGAGGTGGCCGAGCCTTTTCCAATAGAAGTGGGTTTGCATTAAGGTTCAGTCCTAAGCCCTTTCTGATTTTTATAATATAAATGATAAGTTTTTTAACTTTCGTCGTGAAAGTGTTCCTTGGTGTATGCTATTTACAGACGATAATGTGCATGTAGCAAAAACTAGTTATAAAGTCATTTATAATGCAATTTTAAATGTGTTGTTGAAGGATGACTCTAGAAGAAAAAGGGTTGTGAACTAAAATAGAATATTTATAATGCAATTTAGTGGGAAAGAGCAAGTTGGAAAACCTTAGATGATCATTAAAAATGTGTTGTTGTGCAAATGACCAAGTTTAAATATTTAAGATTTATATTTTAGAGTAGTAGAGAGATTGATAAAGATGTAATGAGTCAAATTCAAGCTACATGGCTTAAATAGAAAGCTGCCACTGAAATATTGTAAGATGGAAGATTTCTAGCTATATTAAAAAGTGAATTATGCAAATATGTAATGAGTTTGATGATGAACGTAGTAGAGAAGAAAATTTTAAGGTGAATGTGTGGTCACATCAGAATGTATGTGATTAAGAATCAGGTTATGAAAGAAAAGCTTGCAGCTGCATCTATTTTTGTTAAGATACGCGAAATAAATATTTATTTCGGTATAATATTATCAAAAAATATTATCTAAAAACTATTAATTACTAAAAGTACGAAAATATATAAATTTCAGTATAATATGTTTGAAATTTAATTAAGTTCTCGGAGAACAAGGCATATGGAATTATATAAATAAATATCTTGATATTATTAATTTAAAAATGGGTCCAATATTGTTATTAATATTGGTTTCCAATGTGAAATTAAATTCAATTGAGAAATAAATGTGATGAGCCCGGTATTTAAATGGAACTAGTTTGAGAAGGATATTCTCGTTGAGATGGTTTCACCGTGAGACACACTTCATACATAAGTTTAATAATCCAACTAATATAAACTATTAACATATTAAACTCGTTTTATTGAGAGACGGTCTCTCGCAAGAGTAAATCTTCTTGTTTTTATTTTGTATATTTCCATGGATAGTTGGTTACAACTAATAATAACATTACTTTCACTAGAAGGTGATGGAAAAAGTCCTTCTCAGAAGTTATTAGTGCAATAATCCACATGCTTAGTAAAGTTAAAAAAAAAGTTATTATGTAATTCAATCTTGGCTTCCTTTCTCCCCTAACTTACCCTAAACAAATGAGCATTGGCCATTAAGGAATACCAAAATGTGCATATTTTGTAGTTTTAAGAAAACATCCACCTTCTAGACTCCTCCAAGCTCAACCCCTCCACCATCCAAATAGCCAAAAAGCCATGTTCATCTTTTTTTTTATTTACTTGGTTTCTTTGTGTGGGTGCTCGATGTGGCGGTGAGCATGAGTGCCAATAAAGCAATGACACTTTTATGTTGCAATGTGGATTGTGGACTACAATTAGTAAGTGTTAATATTACTTTTATGTTACATTATTTATTTATTTAGATTAATAGGTGCTAATGACTCTTTTAGGTTACAAAAGTATTAAGTACTACAATAACCGAATGAAAACCCGCCTAGGCTTAAAGTCAGATTGATTATGAAAATGTAAAGTTGGACGAAAAAATTTTTCACCTAAATACCCATTTATATAAAATTGAATTGTGTTACGCTGAGTAGAACAAAGAGCATAAGAACCATATTTATTTACTGTTTGATGTTTAAAAAATTAAGATCTTTCGTCAAGCATTTAAAATTAATAAAGGATGAAAAGAATTTTGCTATATTTTTAAGATTGTACCAAAAAAACTAGATATAAATCATCAAAATAATAAACAATTAGCAATGTAACTAAATTTTAATGCTATTTACCTAAAAATAATAATAATTCACAAAATACTCAAATTTCATATACAATTGCAAAAGTAATCCAAATAGTAAATAAGTACCATTAATTTATTATCATATAAATAGAATAAAAATCAATCAAACACTATTCTCATATATTCTTCTATGTTGGTTGAAGAGATTGGTAACATTCAATTTAATTTGTTGGAAGAATAATATATCATTAATGTGAGGATTGAGAGAGAAAACGCTTAAGATAAATATAGGAAAAGAGATAAAATTAAAGTTGTTTATTTTTTTTCCCATTAATGGTAAAATAAGAATCAAAATTTAATGTTGGTAGGTTTTAACTCCATGACCAATAATATTACACTAAGACACATTACCAATTATGTTACGCTCTACTGATAAACTATAAAGAGTTGTTAATATATGAGGCCCCTATTTGATGGGATTTAGGCGGTCGAACACTTTGAATGAGCCTAGAACCGCCCATGGTCTTACGTAATTGAGGTTTAACACATAGTTCCACCGACTGACATCCCTTTGAAATTGCTGCTAATATCGACATGTTATAAAAGAAAATGTCATTATCCATAATAATCTCAAAGAAACAAAAAAAAGAACAAAAAAGTTGTACTCGAATCGCTATATACTCAAATGGGGTGAGCGAAGTCGAACCGAATCTTATATAGATTGAATCATCAGATTTTCAAAGAATCCATAGTTTTGCTCAACTGCTTTGTAAAGTAAAAACAGCTGCGCCTAATAAATCATACTCCACTATGTGAAATAGTATAAACAAGTTCGATCCGCCTGCCTACAAGTCAGAAATGATGGACGGACGACCATCTTACCTGAAAAAAGCTCATATACATACAGCCAGTCAATTTGGTCTGCGCCCATACAGTCCCATAGATAGTTAACTTTGCCGCACTCACAGCCCAAAAAGGGCGTGTTTTAAGTCGATTCTTGAGCTCATTTCAACTCTAAGAAATAAGAATTCTTAAGAACAAGTTATAGTTTAATTTTAACCCAAGTACCGAGAACATAAACATAACTCAATCTGACCAGAAAATGATCTTTAAATTGAAATCAACGACAGCTGATATACTAGCCCTATAAGCAACATAAAAAACTGACCCAGAGAGTAAACCCTGAAACCCAATTCAAACACATGGATGAGCACACACAGGCCACAGCTATGCGAAATGTATTCCTAAAAAAATGTCAAACATTTAGCTATCAGCTGCGTTTGTTCTCTTAGAACCACCAATCCAATGACAACTACGTATTCTCACTAGTGGAAAAAAGCTCATGCTGCGTGAAATATACTACGGTTCATAAAAAAGCAGCATAAAATGGAAAGAAAAAACGAGTTAAAAAAAAATACAAGTATTAATTTAAAAAACGTGCCAGTAGTGTAACACTTTCTAAAAAAAGGAAACATATATATATTTAGATGGCACTCGATACAAGTAAACACCTCCACATCCTCATCTAATAACCACAACATAGAAGATAAATGGCCAATGGGATGAGTATTACAAATTGTAGCAGTTCGTTATATTAAATATGTAGATGTAAATGATAGACAAGTACGGAAATAATATCACACGAGAAGGAACTTCTTACTTCCAGCACATTCCAGAATAACATACTGAAAGCAATAATGGGCATTTCTGATATCTTAATGAAAAGAAATGGGCTTGCAGTTTTAACATATAAAGCTTATTGTTACCTCACATGAACAAGCTTGGCCAGTTCCGTGTCAGATAATCCCGCCAAGAGAGCAAAGAGTACACACATGATAAGGATTCCAATCATGCAAGTTCTTATTAGCCCCTGATCGAAACTAGGATGGATGTCAATCTCAGATCTAAGATAATTAAGATCAACATTGTCGCAAAGTAGTTAATTTGTAAGTAGTTGATTTGCCACTTCCGTAGAAGAATGTCGAGTAATTAGAAATTGGACTTGAACATATTGCACATGCATTTACCATCCAAACATGCTGGAAGTTCCTCTAAAAATTCGGATAGAATATCTTGGTACTGTTGTCCAAAAAATTTCAGCTTTTGTTGAGTAACAGGATTTAGAACCTGAACGATAAAAATCAAAGTTAAACTACCTACCTCAGCAGAAAAAAGCAAATTAAGACAATCCGAGATAATATAGAAGCAAGGAGCTCACTTTCATAAGAGTTTGCAGCATCATCCGTATTACAGGAGGAAGCCGTATGACATATAAACTGCCAAGACAGTGGAAAATTATCTTGAAAAGGCAGAGCACATGATCTTCTCATCTGCATTGGAAGTCTTAAAGGAGAAAAACCTTCACAGTCTACTAAAACCATAACTCGAGGACATTCACGATCAGCTAAATGCAGGATACCATGCTCCATCTGAGACACTGCATCAAAAATCAATATCAACGCAACAACTTTCACAACAATGAAGATATTTTAGACTCTAGTATGTTGGTTAGTGGTAGCCCCAAAATGATGGGATATCTATCATCTTCAAAGTATTACATAATTATAAACAGACACTAATTTGACCGTGCAGAAAAAGGATAATCAGATCATCTATATGTTTCCATTTCTAGAACCTTAAGGTCTCTTTTAACTATCTATACCATTACATCATCAAATCTGCTACATCCAAGATTGACCTATGAAGAGTGCAATGCAAGCCTAGTGCACAGGAACAAACACTGTTATGTGTCAAATGTATACAATCAACCTTGACAAAGATCAAACAAATCGAAAGTAAAAGGGTGTAAGACAAAATTCGAACTCCATAACTTTACCCTAAGATCAAAACAGAACTCCAAAAGTAAAATGTAAGTGTGTGAGAAAATGAGATTTCAGCTTTGTTCTGTAAATGGTCTATCATAAATTATTTTGGAGATTACTCACACAAACTGGTTTAGTGGTTACTAATAAATGGTTTCCCATCACTGCCAATAAAAGCTGCAATTGACATCTACCATCCCTTAAAGGGGGCAAAACAAAATGATATACCCATGGAAAAAAAAATCAGTAAACCCTTGAGAAGGAATTTAGAATTACCAACTACCTGGGCAAATCGAGGTCGATCTTTATTTGGCAGACTGGTGCAAGCTACACCAAGATGCACAATCAGACAAGGACTGTTCCTATTATCATAGCCATGCCAGAAAACGAAATCTGACCACCCCTTAAGGTCCTGTTCTGAGAGAATGTGGTACGTTTCTCTCCAAAGAATTGTCTTCTTGACTGATGAAAGCAGGCGTGAAAAGTCACCATTTGCAGCACTGTAAAATCTTCGCAGCTCACTCTCATCAATCCTGCAATGTTGTGTATAACCAAATTTCCAATCAGTTATTGATTTTTTCAGACCCCTAAACCACCTCCAAAGAAATCCCTTGTCAACTTCTTTCTTGACAAGTTGCAAGATGTACCATTAAACAACTAAGGGAGAGGCTCGTTGTATGTCTTTCCTAAATAAGGTTGTTAAGTTCTCAACTAAGTGCTGCTATAAAAATTCCTAAATACTAAAAATCAGGGAAAATATCTACAAAAAGGTCATGATGAAGGAGATAATTTGCTGAAAAACTGGGAAGAATAATTCAAAGCTCAAGTCATCCTAGCAGTACTTGCTACCTTGCTGTTATGGGAATCAAACTTTTTCTACTGTAATTGTTGGACCACGAAAAGTATTAGATTAATTATGTATTCGTAAGTTTCAGAATACGACAGAGAACAGTTTGAACCTGAGATATTCTTTAACGAATTTCCAAGGAGCCTAGGCCCTAGATGTGGAAACCATCAAAGAAGGTAACCTCACCCCTATAGTCTTTTGGTTACTTCAATGACTGTTTATGTTTTTTCTTTTACATGCTAAGCAATACTCTATAATTCTTATGATGTACCATTTTAAAAGGCTTGGGAGGATAAATAACATATTAGATTATAGCACAGTCATTGAGTTTCCTTGGGACAAGTGATATGCTAATGGTCACCTTTCTGGTATACTTACCCCTTGCCTTATCAGCTCTTCGTGAAATTTATGCGACCACTCCTCTGATGACGAAGAACTAGGAATGACATCATTGTTTCTGAAATAGTAATGACAGAATGTAAATGATTATAACACCGAATAGTAGCAACAGGACATTCATAAACACAATTCCATTAAAAGCTTGTTACATCGGCAATTGCAGATGATTAAGTCAGTACACCAGAAGATTGAAACATAGAAATTGATTGGAACGTGTAAACACGTCAAAGTCAATGCATTTGGTTTACCTTACATCAACGTAAGGCTGCACAGAGGATGCATCTTCATTCAGGTTCTCAAATAAATGATAACCATGAGGATCATTTGCAACATTTGCCTGATCTGATATTTCTGAAAAAGATTCAACTATGGAGAGAACTAACAATGGTCGTGAGAACTTCTGAAAAAACATATAATAAAAATTGCTCAAGGGGGGAAGAGAGAGAAGTAGCATTGACTGTAACACCCCTGAATTGCCAAGCCTTATACAAAACCAAAACCGCAAAAGATAGGAGGAAATTCGGGTGTAACATTAAAATAAAATAAATAAGATAATATTAAATTTTAAAAGAAATTATGAGTAGAAATTTCGGCAACATCTCTACTAAAAATCAAACATGTGGTAGAGCAATTAGCACAATAAAAAAAAACATTAAATTAATCTAAGGCATCATTGCCTTTAAAATCTCACGGCGGAATGATTCAACGTCGGCTTCTCAAATCAACATGCCAAGCATGGATCGTGGTTCCAGTGTCAACGCTTGCATTTTAAAATGACTTAACTTTTTAGAACAATGCAAAGTTATAAACTACGCAAGGGAAAGACAAACATACAAAGGAGGACACAAGGCCGCGTAACGAAACGTATACAAACCAAAGTTTACAAAAGATAATTAATACCTATAAGGTCAAAAGATGATGGTATGACACAGGTTATGCTGCGCCCTCATTACTCTCCCTCAATGCAATGCAATGCAAAAGAAGCTCCAATACCTGCTACGCCTGTCTATGATCTTCCTGCTGCTCGACATTAGACCAAAGGCCAATGTGTCATACCAGGACAATCATAGAAATTCATCAAACAATCAAACATAAACACAAACACATACACGTCAGTAACTAACATCAAATATAATAAGGCCAACCTACTAGATAACATCATGTTATACAACAACATAAGATGATTTCATAAGACACAAGCACAAATAGTAACCGCTTATCGTCCACATATACTTCTTAATCTCATTACGTCCTTTCCAACCTGAACCATGTGTTCTTGAGTAGAATGCAGGTCTCCACACTCCTCTTCTCAAAACATAAACTCTTGTAAAACACACGTAGTATCAACTCAACCAAGGCATTTACAGACTACCTAACACATGACCGTATAGAGCTTGTCTATCCTAAAGTAAGTGTGATCATAGTCTATCTTTTGGATTGGTAACTCCCTTGAGGTAACTCAACTTAGGCACACTTCTCACTAGCATAAACTATTCTATCAACGAGTAAATTTTCTATCAATGTGTAAACTTTCTATCAACGAATAACTTTCTATCATTAAATACTTTCGATCAATGAATAAGTTTTCTATCATTGAGTAACTTTCTATCAGTGGATTTTTTCTCTACTTCATGGCATAGTGACAAGGCCAAGAGCGTTATCGGCCATCCGGTGCCCATGGCAAAGTATGAGCTCATACCCCCAGCTGACCCTCTTGGATCCTACCTTCGAGAAAAATATAAGACACTGCCAATCCAGTGAAGAGGCCACCATATTAGGGTTTGCAAAGCCCGCATGGTAACACCTCGGTCAAGGGGCAGTATCGGCCACCCGGCGCCCAATGACAAAAGTATGCTCATACCCCCCATATGGTGATCCCGTCGGATCTCACTTAGGGGACTATTAAATCAACCGGACATAATCCAGCTGAGTCACGCCAGCTAATCATAATCTAATGCTTTATCAAATGGGAATAATTCCCGATTTCTACTATTAATGAGTACCCTGGGATTATAGACTCACTGAACAACTCAAATAAAATATGAAATTCACCTATAAAGTAGTCATTCTAACTCCAAGTAAGACATAATCCAATTCTTAAATAGATAAGGGGGTGGTCCCCGCCTTCTACTAACACTTTCATTCTCTAAACTATTTTAAGCGCAAGGATTTCAAAATCGATAGCTCTTCATATAAAGTGTACTCACTAGTACCTCATAGTTTCTATATAATGCATATTATCACAATAAACAATGTCTTAAAGCAAATTGCATATAAGGGTTAGTTACTGCGTGTATGTACCTGTAAGCGTCATTGCACGACCAAAAAGTCACAAAAATCACCCAACTAAAATTCTACCTTCCTCTTATGAAATGAGCATCTATATAAGTTAAGAGTATAACTAATAAGTCCACTTATCTACTTTGTCATACCAACTAAATGCCAAACCACTTTAATCCATTCAAGATAAGTCTCCAATTACTCTAGCACGCACACATCATTCAACATAATCATAATCATCAACTTAACAACGACGCAAGTCTTTCCATCACTTTAAGAATAGAAGCGTTATGTGAATCGTTCTTTTACATCAACTAAATGTGAGTTATATTGATTCACGTTACTTCTAAAATATAACAAATCACGCTTAAATCTTACAATGTTAATATGACACTAGTATGATGATAATCACAAATCTTAAAGTTATCACATCGCAATATCATTCATTACATTCTCCATAGCTAGAAAAACTACAATCAAATCATCACAAGTATCTTCAGCAACCATCAACGATAAGTTGGCACTATACTCATGACCTTATCTATAACTTCAATAACAACCTAACAAGAGTATTTGTAATCAACAACAATCAAACGACAACAATTAACAACTATTATTCCCAATTAACAACCAAAATCACTTCCATAGTCAACTACAATCATAACCAATACTAATTATCACTATCACAACAATAATCAACCAAACTAAGTCTTAAGACAATTTATAAGGTTATCCAATCAATCATTACACCACCAAATGTAGCATAAAAGCACACACCATTAATAATTTTATCCCTAAATCAAACCCTAATCAAATCATGTTCAAAGAAAACACCTTTAGCTACTACCCATAATAAGATTCAATAAAATAACACAAAATCAACACACAACCCATAACCTTGATAAATTCCAATAAGAAACAAGAAAATCAAAATAGGGGAAGAAGAGATAGCTTACTAAGGTGAAACTAGAAGAAAAAAAATAGGTGAAGGGCAAGTGGAGGTTGTGGTGGTGGCGCAGGAGCTTCGTTGACGGTGGAGGGAGGACAAAATCGGCTGCTTCAGCCGCTGCTTGCTGGCGGCAAACACAGCTGGGTTCAAACGCAGCTTGTGGCTGCTGTTGGAGGGTAAAAGCGGGCTGCTACTGCCGGTGCTGCACGTGGGGAAGCAGGCGTGGCTGGACTAGTGGAGGAGGCCACGCCAGTTGCTGTTTGAGGGAGGCGAAAGTGGCGGCTGTTCTAGTGGAGGTGAAGGAGGCACATGATTGAGGGGGAGAGAAGAGGAGAGAAGATGAGAGGGACGAAAGAGGCGTGCTTTTTTTTTTTGAGCGAGGAAAGGAGTAATACCCACTCAAAACCCTAACTCATCCTTTTTATTTTATTTATTTATTTATAAAGATTCATCTTTTTGCAAGGCCCAACATAGAAAACTCACCTTCGTGTGCTCACAAATTTTATTAAACAATAATTTTGATTCGAATCTCTTTATTATAGTAATCGCAGATCTTTTTTTTTAATGTAAATATTTAAATTCGTATATGAAAGAAATTTATTAAAACTAACTCAAAATAATTTAATATAATTATAAAATCTCTAAAATCGATTATAATAATAATTAATGACATCATAAAATAGTGGGTGTTACATTGACACTTTAAACAGTATACTGATAACACAAGACAAGACTTTGTAAATTATGTTTCATTATCATTAGTCAGATGAGGAACACAACTTGTGCACCGAGCAACATAACATGCATACCTGCATACCATGAACAATCCTTTGAAAGGAGCCCATCTGCGAACCCATTTGGAATGCCTGAAGACTACGCTAAGCAAATGGGTACTTAGCACTTGAAAGCCTCCTTGTAGTTTCTAAAGCAGCAACTTTTAATAAGAAAAATGCAACATCGCCAGCAACTCCTCTTATTGCACGATCCTTCAAATCAACATGATTGATAGATTTCTGTGTCAAATTCTTTGGTATGGAAACAACTTTGGCTGCAATTCTCTGAGAGCTTACACTGGCCGATTCAGAATTCCATCTTTGATCAGCAATTCCCTGTGGATCCTCCATCATGCAGTGGTTACGAAAACTTTCCACACAAAATTAACTTTTTTTGGCTCAAATGGTGTATTGCTTAGAGAACGGAAGGAAAGAAGACCATGTATTCCTTCCTCAAGCAGTTAGTATGTACACCAGAAAGTGGAATTTTACTGCTTTTTCTCTCAAGAAATATGAGAAGCTAAACAAAGTGTATAGAACACCTGTTACTGAAGGTGTTCTGAGGCAGAATTGCGAGTTATCCTGCAAATTTGATGAAGCTGCGTCAGGACTTTCCCATTCAATAGTTCATTCGGAGATCATATGCATAGACAAGTTACTTTAGTATGTAAATCAAAATCTATAAACATGTGTTTCCTCTATTTGCTCTGTTCTCTTGTCATCGAGAAGATTTTCTGATCCTATACACTTTTGATCACCTAAGAAGTGTCATTTATGACTAACCATAGACTAATCACCAAAGTTTCTGATGCAAAGCACACAGTATCAAGATGCGGTAAACTAATGAGTTCACGGACATGTGTGTATAGAGAGTAAATATTTATAGGGTAATAAAAGTCAAACTTAGAAAATAAGGATATTAGAGTAGAAAATTAAGAGAATATAGCTGTCAAAGATAAGAAATAGTTGTAAAGTGATGAAGAAGAAATAGAAGAATTAATCCCCTCATTTTTAGGCCTAGTTTTCATAGTTATCCATTAGAGAGATTTCAATAGATCTTTGTTGTTTCAAGGTTTGTTTATTAAAGTTTCTTCTTCATCCTCTATCATTTAATCAACTTTTCCCGAATATTTATTGTTTCTTATTTCTGAATTTTAATTAATGTACTTAAATATATTATTCATGTCTGATATCATGTTTAGATTTTATACTACTACTTTATTGTTAATTTACATGTCTAGTAAGTAGATTTTCATTTTAGGGTAAAGGGTATGAACCATATTATACATGGATTGATATTTGTATGAAGTTGTTCATAGAATTATAGGTCTTCAATAAATTTGTGCTAGTTAATCTTAGGTTAAAATTATTTGTCAACTTTGTCAAAAAGACAACAGAATAACATTAGGATTAACTTAGTCTTAAGACAAATCTAAGTTCAACTCTCATTAATTAAATCAAGAAGACGACATCATGAGATTAGAATTAATTAGATCATAATCCGAGAGTCAATTAATAAGACGCCATCATGACCCATGTTATGTGAATAAAATAAGTGCAAATTGGTATCTATGTGAAATTGTGGGGATTTTCAATACCCTTATCTTTTTTATTATTGATTTCAACTCTTTAGATTTTGATTTTTAGTCGTAATTCTTCAACCATTATTTTTATTCTCACAACATATCCACCAAAATTTAGTAAACCATATTAACCTAAGCTTCCTTGTGACTGGTTGGCATCTACACAAACATAGTGCACTTACAGTTAAATAAAATTTCCTATCAAATTTTCGACTTTGTTGCCGAGGAAGCTACAATTAATCTTTACTTTGTTCTCTTAGTTACGTAGTTTTACTTCTTGCTCCATCCCCTTCACTAGATCTTACTCTTGTTTTATTGTTTTCTTAAGAATTTCAACCGTGAAGATTAAAGCTACAACTTGTAGATTAAATGCAAACAAATGAAGGAGAGCTAGACAGAAACAAGAGGAAATGGCCAACAGAATTAACCGTGTGGGCACGCCATCGTTCACCCAATCAACTATTCTCTGCATCGTCAAACCTGACTTTTGTGCGGATAATTTCAAACTAAAGCATCATTTAATACAAATGATCAAGAGGAATAAATTTGATGGACATCCTTGTGAAAGTTAACATGATCACATTGACGATTTACACCTACAGCACGTGAGAAGCATTTAATCAAATATCAAAGGCGTAAGAAAAGGAATAGAGAGAATGAGAAACACGATAAATGTGTGGACTTGAAGGATGAAAGAAGAGAATCTTTTTGTTATTAGTTTGTCATGTAAATGGAGGCATTGCATTAGGAAGATTGTTACAACAGTAGTATAAATACTTGAACTATTGTAAAAAATGGATTATGCAATGTAATTGAGAAATAAATCTTGGGAGCTAGTTTACCTATCTTGTTGCCTTTCACTGTTAAACACTATTTTTCTTATTATCATTATTCTAATTCCACCGAAAAGAAGAAGTGAATCTCTTAGACAGTGTAATAGCTGTCACAATACTGCTAAGGATCTCTCTAAGGAAACGGTATAGATGCTTAGTTTTAAAAAGCGCGTCTTCTCGTATTTATAAAAATAGGGTAGTCGCTCGCATATAAATTTTTGACAAAGTTCTACACACAACGCAAGACTTCACAGTTAAAGACTCAGATACAGACTTTCAAAAAACTCTTTTGAGTCATTTTATTGATGAAATTTCCTCATCATCAAATCCCAAACTGATTATTGGTACAATGCTTAGTTTTAAAAAGCGCGTCTTGCTTTGCAGCTAGTGCACCTCGAGCTCAAGCTCCGCTGGAAACGCCTCAGCTAGGTGAGGCAAAGCCCACTTCAAGAGGTGTGCGCCTTAGGCGCCTCAATACGCTTCACGCCTTATGTGCATCCATGTTGGGCTAGATAATTAACTTATGCTCGTTTGTTCAAAAAAGAAATAAAAATCGAAACTCAAATTTATTTGAATATGAAGTTTGAAAACCGTTGTTTTTTTAAGAAAAACAAAAAACATGCGAAGAAGAAAATAACTTCGGAAATTCTTGATATCATCATCATAATAATTTTGTGCTAAAGTGGTGTTTACCACAAGGATAATGAATGTTTTTAAGCTTGTTGATACTAAAATATGAATATCATGTTGTTTGAAGTATGTATATATATATATATATATATATATATATATATATATATATGTATGTATATATATATATGTATATATGTATGTATATGTATATATGTATATATATATATATATATGTATATATGTACATATATATGTATATCTATATATATATATATACATACATATATATATACATACATATATATATATATATATACATATACATATATATACATATATATATATATATATATATATATATATATATATATGTTTTAAAATTGATTTTTAAGCTTTAAGAAAAAGTGTGTCTCACATAGAAAAAGCTCATGCCTTCGCCTTTTGTGGTTTGTGCCTAGGCTCCAAGGACCTTTTGGGCCTTGGTGCGCCTCGCACTTTTTCATGGAATAATGAAAGGAGTTCACCACATCAACAAAGAGGAACATGAGAAAATGAAACTACACATAGCCATTCTCACTGACCAAATGGCTAAAATTAATTTGGTATCTACTCCCTTTTTTGCCTTATTAGTGTGATTCCTAATTGCGATATTTGTGGTGTCTTGGTCACAGTTCTAGTAGTTGCACTAAACTTTATGAGAAGGTGAATGCACTTTACAAAAGACAACAAAATGATCCCTTTCTCTAAAACTACATTCTTAATTACTATAATCATCTCAATTTCTCATACATGAACCAAATCAATATGCTATAAACCCACAATCACCTCCACTATTCCAATAGTCACCGAACCCACCTAAATATCATCCCGGCATCCACACCACTATCTTTCTTTCTTGGGGTTGATGTAATACTCTAAGACTCCTCCATCCTATTACATTCTTTACATTTCAATATGCACCATTTTTAAGAAACCTTTGGGAACCACTTAAAAGAGACCTCGTGTGCATATGTTGGCTATTTAGTAGGTATGATTAATTGGAGACCACTTAAAAGGTTTAAGAAACCATTGGAGATTACTTAAAAAGGTTTGAAAAAAAGTATAGCTAAAAATAGAAATGAGAAGATGTTACTGCCCAAAATAGAAAATAAAAATTATGTTGTGCATATTTCCTTCCAATACTTCCCTTGCATTTATTCCATATGCAAATTTCTCACTTTATTTATACTTCCGCATATGCACATTGAACCTACCCTCAAAAATTAGAATTTAATAAATGTTTTTATACTCCTATACTAAGGACCTATCCTCCCCAACTTGTTTTGTTGTTCTTAAATTTAAATAAGAAGTTAGTTTAATTTTGATAATAAAAGACATTCCCATCACTTTCACTATTTCACATAAATTCTAAACTCAATAAGTTCTTAACAGTTCAATTCCATCCAGTTGTCCTAATAAATCGGGAAGAACAAATTCTAACGTAATGAACGGTGCCCTTATAAACTCATATAACCAAGTAGCTAAAGGTCAATTCAGCTATTAAGGCAGAAACCCAATAATTCTTATCAAATTATGATTTTTCACCAAAATACAATAAAACAAATTGACATAATGTTTCAACCTCTAATTGCTAGTTAAATAATACATCATCATTCATCACTATTCGTTGGAAATTAAAATCTAAACCAGAATTTGCGAAATCACACAATGATCAACAAAACTGCTTCAAAATCAAACAATCGAAGCAATAAGCAATGCTCATTGAATTAAACTTCACAATTAATTCTTCAAATTAAGCAACAATGTTAAAATTCGAGAAATGGAAAACGATTTTGATTTAATGATTTACCCTAGAGAACTTCCTCTACTACCAAACTAAACATTGAGATAATCATATCATCATATAATTAAAAGAATACAAATAAAGACGAGTTTACAAATTGTTCTACAACAAATAATAAGAGATTCAAATTACCAGAAATTGAAAGATATATTCAGATGAAAATATAGTAGTAGGAGTAGTTAATTTACCTTAAGAAGGAAACTCCATAGTTCAAAGTTCGAAGCAAGAGAGATCGAGGAAATAGGGAAAGAGAAAGAAAATGATTGACAAAAAAAGAAAAGAGAAGAGAAGAGAACATAGAGGGGAAATAGTTACTACGCTATCAAAAAGGAGGGAAATGGACGACATTGTCAATGTCAGCACATCATTAGTCAAAGACTCAAAGCGTGTCGTTTTGTTTGAGACTTGAGAGGACTACTCTACCATGTAGAGATGCGTTGGTTGGATTCGGGCCAAAAATTTCTAATTAATAACCGTGATTTATAAATCATTATAAAAAGACAAAAATAATAATAAAATAAATAAAACCAAAAAAGATAAATTAAAATAATAAAACTCTCGTCCTATTAAATCCTATCACAAAGGGTGATTTGTTAACTTCACAAGTAACCGTTATTTACTAAGACCTTCTCGATTCAGGCTTACTCCCTCTGTCCCATATGGTTTAAATAAAAGATAAAACTGTTGTTTTATAAGAAAAAGGTGGATAATGGTAATAAATGAAGAGAGAGAATGAATTGTGTGGATAAAAATAAAAGAAAGTTAAACTCTATGGATGATATTGAAAGGAAATGGTGGGTCATAGTACAAAAATAAAAATGATGCAAATTAAGTGGAACGAACCAAAATAAAAAATGCTGCAAATTAAATGAGACGGAGCGAGTAGTATTGTTTCCAGCCAGTCTCCGGAGACACTTTAGGCGCATCCTATTAAATCTTAATGTCTACTTCCTGCATTTTTAATTTCTACTCACATTATCTTTAATGTTTACTTATTATATTCTTAATGTCTACTAGCAATATTATTAATGTATACTAATAGTGTCCTTAAATGCCTACTTACAATATCCTTATTGCTTACTTACGTCATCCTTAATGTACTTATTGTATTCTTAATGTCTATTTACAATATCCTTAACTAATGTAAAAACTCGTGCATTGCACGGTTTTTTTAGCATCGACGTCTATAAACATATGATATTAAAAAAATAAAATCAGAGATATTATGCGGTAGAAACACTCAATTTTGACAGTTTTATGTATAAATTAACTCTATAATTGTGAACATTGTCAACAATATATTATTCAGTATATTATGTTCTCTAATTCACTCAATTTAACTATAAATAATTACTAGTTAAAGATATTTAATAGTAGAAATATTGATCAAGATCAAATGTTATATTATTTTTTTAGTCAATAAATGAGTTCCATTTGGAATTTTCCAAGCCTTTTATATAATGTATATGATGCCCACCGAGTAAACGTGTAGTACTTACAATATCTTAAATGGCTACTTAAACATTCATAATGTCCACCAATTAACTTACTCTACATTATCCTTTATGGGCTGACCCAATTAGAAATGGTTTCTCAAAGAGATCGTTTCTCACAAGAATTTGTGTTTTCCTTGTTTTAACTTATTTTCTTCGTTTCATTATTCTTGCTATACTAGATAGATTCCCGTGTAAAACACGGGTGTAAATATATTACTTATATGAATATGTTAATATTAATTTAAAAAATTAATTTATTTACAACATAAACTTAATCATTAAATCTTTGTATTTGTTATAATAATATAATTGACAAAGGGAAGAAATAAGATATTATACAATTATTTTAAAACATATATGTGAAAAATAGACAAAAAATTACCATCAATCAATAAAATTTTATCAAATTGATTATCGTTAATCTATATTATATTGATGTAAACACCCAAGTAAGTCAAAAAATGTCGGTCAACAGTTTTTATTAAATTTTAATCACTACAATTTTAACATGCGATAGAATACTTTGTTTGTTATAAAAAAAAATATTCTTTTTCTATGATCCCATCATTGAAAGATTTTAGATTTTCCATCAATATATTATATTTTAATTTGATTTGTAGATTTTATCATGTATGAATATAAAAAACATGTAAAAGAATAATAAAATATATAAAACTAAATATAAAAATATCATATAAATTTAAAGCTTAACACTTAAGATTGTGTATATAAAAATAGAAAATTAAAATATTTTATTTTTGTCTTTTTATGGTTGAATCATTTCTTAATGAAGCAAACTTAAATTTTAGTTCAGATTTGGGATAAAAAATTTACAAGTTTTTATAATGATATATATATATATATATATATATATATATATATATATATATATATATATATATATATATATATATATATATAGTCAATCAAAAATATTATATTTTTAATGAGCTTATTATTTTCTTAAATATCAAGTCAAACATCAAAAGATTTCATCTCAACAGTAGAAAAATGGCGAAAATTTTTTAATGATAACGTGTCACGTGTCCCAAGTCGTTTCTTCATTGACATATTTTATTTTATTGATTATTGATGATTATTGGTTGATAATTAATTGATAATATTTACGTGAGCCTTGTCTATTGTTATCATTTTTGAGCCAAGATTTTGTGAAAATTAGAAAAAAAAAAAAAAGTTTATAATAAAAAATATCAAAGTAAGCATTTAACAAATATATTTTCCAAAACTTGATCCGCTGTTACTAATATCAGGCGATGAATAAAATTTATAGGTTTATACAAGAAAATATATTTATAATCAATCAAAAAATCTTATATTTTTAATGAGCTAATTATTTCTTTAAAGATCAAATCAACCATCAAAAGTGTTTATGTCATGAGTAGAAAAAAGGCGGAAATTTTTTAATGAGAACGTAACACGTGTCCCAAGTCGTTTCTTTATTAGTATATTTTATTGATTATTTATTTGCATTTCAATGTTAATTTTGTTCGTTTATATATTAAACTATGCATATTATATTAATTTGCAATCTAATGTTAATTTTGGTCCTTTATATATTAAACTATGCATATTAAACTATGAAAATATGTGATTGGCCGATTCAAACAAGATCCCACTTTACTATATTTTTTCTACACATTAACTGAAATATAAAGTATATACTTGAACGATGAATAGTATTAATAATCGTAATGTAACAAGTATTTTGAAACTGAGAACTTATTAGTTCTAGGGTATGTTTGAATTAAGAGTAAATGTTTAAGGAAAAAAAAAATTATTCGACACAAATGAAGTTAATTAGATGTGAATTTAAAAGGAGTGATGAAGGATAAAGAGTACTCTCTCCAATTTATTGAAAATGGAACATTTATTTTTTCACGTTATCTAGTGCACTTATTCAATGCTTAATATCTCTTGTTATACATAACGAAATATTACAAAAATGGATATTAATAATCTTTGCATTGAAATCAATTAAACAAGATCTCACTTGACTATGTTTTAATTTATAAATTAAGCATAAAATACAAATTAAAAGTACTAAGTAAATAGTTTCATAAAGTAAATCTCTCATTTTCAATGAATTGAAAGGAGTATATTGGTAAATAAGTTTAAAAATTTCGTCTAATTTTACATTAAATTTCAATTTATTTTTTGGTAAAAGTCATTAGGTTATCCCAGTTTACTTAAAACAAATACCCTCTACAATTGAGATTATTTATGATTAATCAATAGATAAAATTATAGAAATATAATGAAAAAATTGAATTTTAGGCAATTTGTCTAATGTAATGTGATGTTAGCCTAGCTATTGATCATTTTACAAATCAAGGTGTCAAAAATCAAAGAGAAAAAACAGGTGGCTCTATTTAACCTTCACACCTTGCACAACCACCACGCGTAAAAATTAAATATGTAAATAAATAGTAAAAATAAACAAATTAAAATAGAAGAAATCTTAAATTAGATTTAAAAAAATAGAAAATTCACATTACATTATATTTGAATCAAACATATTTCAAAAAAAAAAAAAAAAAAAAAAAACAAACTGAAATCAAATTGGAATAGTAGGAAATCAAAAAATGGCTTCAAATGATCTGAATCCAGCTTATGCATATACAATTGTGTATGTGAAAGACGTTGCTAAATCCGTCGATTTTTATTCTAAAGCTTTCGGTGTTAATGTTCGCCGTTTGGACCATTCTCGAAGGTTAAATCGCTATTTTTTCTTATTTTTCCAAATCTAGTACTCCTACCATTTTGCAAATTGCAATGCATCATTATTGTAATTTATAAAACATGCAACTAATCATTTTGCATCTCATGTTCTTTATAATTATAAGGCTGTTTGACAAACGACTAATAGCTGATAGCTGATTATAGTGGCTGATTTGATCAGCTGATTTTAAACCCGCTGCTATGAGCAACTTGTTTAAAAATAACTTATTTATATCAATAAGTTGTTTTAACTCGCTAGTTCACCAAACACTAGCATTAGCCGGTTTGACCACCCAACCACAAACAACCACCATAATCACCCACCCTAAATGTGATCCACCATCATAACCATCCAAGATTTGAACCAACATCATCTTACTCTACCTTTTTACATCTAAATTTGTCCATCAAAATCTACCACCACCATTAAATTGGTGTTGCAGATATGGGGTGGTGGGCCTTGTAGCGTGAGGAGCTCTCGCAGAGGCAGGGGAGGGAAGGGGTGGTGCACATATGAGAGATTGAATGCTATAGAAATTACCTGTTTTATAGGTCACGTGCAAAATTGGATGCTATGGAAAACATACTCTAAAGTTAGTTTTTATTATCGTAGAGAAATCAATAAAAATTCGTATTGAGTAAAAATTAAATGATGTAAGAAATAATATTTGAAAGTTAAAGAGTTGCTTAGAAAAAACTAATAAAAATATTAAAAAAATCTAATTAATAGGATTTGAATATATGACCATAGAAATTTTAAGTAAAACTTTAACTAAATACTCTACCTCTATAATATATTATTTCAATACTATTTTCTTTAAGTGAGACCCTTTAAATTTAAGGTTTTATGCACTTGCAGGACACTCCGTACACACCAAAACCGCCTATGCTTTAAGCCTAGCCTTTAGTTTAATTAGTTGATATCCAAGTTACCTAAAAAAGCTTAAATTAAAGTTCGAAATTAATCTAAACGTGGAATATTTATTTCATTATTTGGAGAGTCACTTTGAAATATACTTACTTTAGTCTTTTAATTTTCACCACTTTTTATATTAATTGTTTCACCACTTTTTATATTAATTGTTTCACTAATTACGTACTATTTTTTATGGTTATATCTTTTTAATTTCATTTGCAAAATTATTATTCCTCCATTATAATTTCCTAGAAAAAAATTCCGGATGCGTGCATTCATATAGGGACGGAAGGGGTATTGAGCCTAAACATTGTGTAGGTGGATTGTTTTGGCAATGGGTAATACTAATAGCATGTTTTGTGATGGTAGATGGGGAGAGTTAGAGAGTGGACAAACAACAATAGCATTCACACCACTTCACCAACACGAAACAGATGAAGTCACAGGCACTGTCCAAACACCTCAGCCTAAAAGGGGTGAGCGCAACCCCATTGAGCTCTGCTTCGATTATGCTGATGTTGATGCTGCTTACAAGGTACTAAATATTCATAAACCGATTATATCCTACTATTTTTAGAAACTTATTCTTTCTAATGTTTACTGCTTTGATGTTTTTGTTTGGGATGTACATTGAGCAGAGAGCAGTGGAGAATGGAGCAGAATCTGTAAGTGCACCAGAACAAAAGGAATGGGACCAAAAGGTTGGATACGTTCGAGATATCGATGGGATGGTAGTTAGACTCGGGAGCTATGTTAGACCCCATCAACACTAATAATACCAATAATGTTCAATCTTAGGAGCTATGACCAAACATTAATAAGTCATGTATCGTTTCAAAGAAATAAAATAAATGTATGTAGTTAGTTTAAGTATAATGGTCATTTTAAGATTGTACCACAATTTTTAGTATGATGTTTACTCTTTAAGAGTATATCATTGTTTATGTTTGATGACTTGAACTGAGTATGAAATATGAGTATGAAATATGAGAGAAGAAATAAGATATCGGGAGATATGTGAGGAATCGTCTCTAATCTGATATTTTAGAGGAGTTGAGCGATAAATAAAATACGAGCCCTTTAAAAATAAACATGCGCTATTGTATAAATGAATAAATATTAGGAAAATTTAATAATTTAATTTTTTACTTTTTTGAAAAAATTATCGTGAATAATACAAACTGTTGTTGATTTTTCTATATTAATACCAAATTTTGATTAACCATGAATAACACCAACTTAGGGTGTGAATTTTCTGAACAATACCAATTTTTGTTTAATTAATAATTTACCTTTTTTTTTGTCAAATAGCCTACTATAAAAAAAATTAGTACTCCATTATTTTAGGGAACACCCCTAAGTTGATATTATTCATTGTTAATCAAAAGTTGGTATTATTTTAGGGTTTGTATTATTGATGGTAATGTATCCATTATTTTACAATAATCTAACATTTGCCTTTATTTTGCTATCAGTATAACTCATTTACTTTATTAGTATGTTGACAGCAAACTAAGAGCAAAATATTATTTTATTAAAAAAATTCAAAATTAAGATTATTCACGGTGGATGAATGAAATGTTTGATTATAAAAGTCAATTTTTCCCTACAATTATTGTTTATTACCAAATTTATAAAAATATAATTAAATTTTAAATTTACATGTTTATCACTTAAAAATTTTCATCCTTAATATTTAATTCAAAATCATCAATCAAAAAATCAAAGGAGGAGCAACATAGCGTGATTCAAATCAAAATTTCCAAAATTAATAATAAACCATCAAACAAAAATTCCCAAGAATTAACAATTCCCAATCGGTGATTCCCATCCAACCCCGATCGACAATACCCACCCAGCTCCAATCGAAAATCACAAATTCTTGTTTAGAGACCGTCTCTTATTGAATCGGCCTATTATATGTTTTAAAATATTGTAAGTAAATATAAAAAATAATATAAATAGACATTTAAGATATTAAAAGTAGGCATTAAAGATACGATAAATAAGCATTAAGGATAATGTAAATAGGCATTAAAAATACGATAAATAAGCATTACTTTTTAATGGGTTGGACTTGAGATATGGAGACGATCTCTCAAGGGACTAATTGATGGAAAATTCCCAATCGACAATTCTCACCCGGGGCAATTGACTATACCCATTGAGCCCCAATGGACAATTCCCAATCAGTAATTCCCACTTAGCCCAGTCAGTTCCCCAATCACTGAATCTTTTCCTATAATAATGCCAAAATAAAAAATAATTCCCAATGTACATCAAATGGGAAATTATTTCCCTTAATACTGTCCACGTAGGACTGTTGTGAAAATTTTTTTTTCCTTATTTTTATAAAACCGCTACTTGAAAAAGCGGTTTGTTTAGGAATCATAATAATACCGTTAGATGAAATAGCGTTTTGCAGTACATGGATTTTTTTTTTAAATATATATAATTTAGGTAAACCGCCATCTCAAGTGGTGGTTTTAGTCCTATACAAAAGTGCCCGCTGCCTTCGTTTTTCGCTCCAAATTATTTGTTCCTTCCTGCTTGCTATCGGTTCTCTTAAAAAAAAAGAATTTTACTCTCCTCATTTACTTCATATTCACAATTCCTCTCATTCAACTAAATCAATCAACTACATAGCCATCTTCTCCTTCATTACTTGTTCATTATCATCCTCATTTAAGGTATGAACATTACCCTAAATTTTTTCAATATGCAAATTGATTTTTTTTGTTCATAATTGTTGTGATTTGAACTTATAATAGATTGATTGTTTGTAACATTGTCTTGATTTCAATATTTAAGCTTACATTTTACACATTTATAGTTGAATTTTATGATTTGTTTTGTATGCATATAAAGTGTTAGATGAAATGCTACAATGAAAGTTTACTACTTTGTAGGCTTAGTTTAATGGAGTTAGTATATATTCATGGTATTGTTAGTTTTATATTTGGAATTGACCCTTCTAATAAGTGTTGTAATACTTTAATATTACACATTCTTGTATACACATTTATACTTACTTTCCTTACTCACAATGAACAATAAAGTGTATGTGAAATCACATGAAAAACATGCTTGTGTATGCAGAATATGGATCATTAGCCCGTTATAGTGTATTGGGGTGGGGAAGTTAGTTATACGGGATCCGATGTTGTGTATAAGGAAGGATTGAATGCACTGATGTTTATCCATCGTCAAAATATTACTTTTGAGGTGTTTCATAGCAAAGTCTATGATGTAATTGGTTCTGAACGCAACTCTTTTATATTAAAAATGGAGATGAAATATCCGGTGACTAGGAAAAATGTGTTAGTCCCGGTTAAGAATGATGAAAGTATAAGTGCTCTTGCTTATGCGACATCACAAACCCCTGGAACGACAATGGAGGTTCATGTCGAAATGGTTGCGAATTTGGGTAATACGAGGGAAGTCATAACTAGCATGGAACTTCCAGAATTAGGTCCTAGTGTACGCCATGATACATTCACAAAAAAATGTTAACAAACCCAAATTACGTTTAATTCTCCAACTCATTCACGTGCCATTGGTTGTGATGCAATGAACACGTTCTCCACGACTCACTTGGGTAGGCGTAATGCCAACGAGGTTGACTCTTTAGATCAGAAGGATGAGCATATTGATTTTGATTCAGAGGAGGATGATGAAAAAAGAGAAGCTCTAGATGCAGTGATTAGAGATATTGCTCCATCTCAAGACTGGCTTAAAATTGATGAGGTTGATCAAAGATTGATGGATGCATGGATGACTTGGAATAATGACAACTCCATGACTGAAAATGGTGACTTTAGGATAGGGCAAGAGTTTAACTCGTTAGACCACCTTAAGAAGAATGTTAAAGCATGGGCAATATCTAGCAATGGAAACTTTCGTGTAATTGAGTCAGAGCCTTCAAAGTATGTTATCCAATGTACTAATGTGAGGAGAAAGGTTGTGAATGGAGGATGAGAGCTATCATGACCGCCACTGGTTCATTTAAGATTGTGCGATATAAGGGTCATAATCAAGAATGCTCAGCACATTACAGTGATGACCATCCCCTCCTTACTTCTGATTTTGTTGCTGATCTTATCGTGGATATGATAAGAGTTGATCCAGCTTTCAATGTGAAGTCAATTGTTAATTTTATTAACAATAAATACGGATTCATTATAACATACATGAGAGCTTGGTTGGCGAAAAATAAGGCTATAACTAAAGTCTTTGGGGATTGGGATAAGTCTTTTGAGGAGCTTCCAAGGTAACTGCAGGCGTTAATGCAATCTAACGGAGGAACAATGGTGCATTGGGAAGTCCAACCAACAATGGATCCTACCAGAGTTCTTTTTCAGAGAATTTTCTGGGCTTTCGGACCATCAATTAAGGGTTTTCCCTACTTTATACTCCTTATATATCTCTATAGATGGGACACATTTGTACGAAAAGTACAAAGGCACATTAATGATTGCTATGGTGATAGATACAAATTCTCAGTTGTTCCCACTTGCCTTTGCTATTGTTGAGGGAGAAAGCAACGACACATGGAGTTGGTTTTTGGATTGTATAAGGCAGTATGTTACTAAAAGGGATGACTTATGTGTCATCTCTGATCGTCACAAGGGAATTTTGCATGCAATGAACAGAGTCGGAAAAGGGTGGGAAGAGCCATATGCGTTCCATTGGTTTTGTAAACGACATCTTGCTTCCAATGTGCATAAGAAGTTCAATAACATACCAGTTAGGAACTTATTTGGAAAAGCTTCTGAACAGACCAAGATTCGAAAATATAATTTCTATATGATTCGCCTTAAAGAGTATGACGAGGACACATATAAGTACTTAGTCGATGGTTCTATTCCTGAGCGCCAATGGACTTTGATTCATGATGGTGGCCATCGATATGGAGTGAAAACTACAAACATGTCTGAAGCGTTCAATGTCGTAATGAAGGGCGCCTGGTGTCTCCCAATCACTTCATTAGTTAGGATGACATTCTACCGGGTTAATGAATACTTTGAAAAAAGGAGGGATTTAGGGAGAAAGAGATTAGAAAATGGACACGTGTATGCCAAGAAACCAACTGATACGATTGATAAGAATATTGAAAAAGCTCGCTTTCATGATGTTAGGATATATGACATAGTACGTGGGATATTTGAGGTTACCACTGGTCGTGGCAACAAGATAGTAGGAAAAGGTGGAAAGTGTTACATGGTTGACCTCACAGCTACATCATGTTCTTGTCAGAAACCAACCATGTTCAAGTTACCATGCTCACATGTACTTGCAGTATGTCGAGCTCATAACATTTCATATGATGCTTTTGTGGACCCTTCGTTTCACACTACAGAATACGTAGCGACATATAAGAATACCTTTATGCCTATTCCAGACATGTTCACCTGTGCTCCTTGGAATGGTCCGACAGTTGTCCCAAATCCATCAACTAATCGTGGAAAGGGACGTCCGCGATCAACTCGCATAAGGAACGAAATGGATGCACTGGTGACGCGTTCTCGGAACACATGCGGCAGTTATGGATTTAGTGGTCGTAATAAGAAAACATGTCCTCGTAGGAATACAGCTCAACTAGTATGTTTTTTTTACTTGTATGCTAGTTTGTCATTATATTGAGTATAATAAAAATGTATATATATAACAGGAATAATGACAATGTCGGGCCCTGTTGATCCATCAGTACTTACGCTTCAGACGAACCATTGGAGCGTACGTGCATGGGAGGGATCAACTTCCCAGTTGGTGACTCGTCAGCATTACCAGTTGGGGTATCGCCTATGTACTCAGACCTTGGGCTCCATCAACACGTTGACGGAGGCCTTAAGTCTGACGGGGTATGATTACCTTATTCCCACTCGTCCCACTACCATTGATGATGACACGTTGCACACTCCTTCCACTTCGGGTTCTCGTCACAGGGGTAGTTCTTCACGAGGTTCTAGTAGAGGTTCATCAAGAGGATCCGGTCATTCATCTAGTCGAGGTCGATCTTCGGAATCTCCATCAACCTCTATTGGCGCTCTGTCGCCATTTGTTCCCCCAGGGCCTGTGTTCATTCCTCCACATCCATCGTCTCCTAACCGGATCTTGACGTATCAACGTGCTAGTCAGCGATGAGCGCCTACTCTTGAAGTCATCACAGAGGCTGAGGAGTCCACATCCACCTCTACGACCGATGTACGCACCAAACGGGGTCGGGGAGTCTAGATTAGTTGCCTTGGGATGTTTATTGTACATATTCAACTTACTTATTATTTTGGATTGTCGTTATGTAATATATATGCGCTCTTTTCATTTGTCATGAGTACTGGAGGAGCTTGTTGGTTCATTTCTTATGTAATATGAAGTATTAAATTATTTTAATGTAGGGTATGAAACGTTTAATGTTCAAGAATTTGACGGAAATATGGAAAAGGGCTGCAGACAAACCACCACCTTAAAAGGTGGTTTAATTAATTTCAAAAAAAAAAAATAAAATTAGTGAACCGCCACTTTAAATGGCGGGTTAGGTGAAAAATGTTGCATTATAAACTGTTATTTAAGGTGGTGGTTTTAATATTTTCAAAAAAAAATAATTAAGTCAACCGCCATTTAGAGTAGCGGTTTAGGAAGTGATGCAAACCGCCATTTAGAGTGGCGGTTTTATACCTGTGCATAAAAAAAAATTTATCTGTCCTACGTGGACTGTATTGAGGGAAATAATTTTTCCTTTAATGCAAAGTGGAAAATTCTTTTTATATGGGCATTATTATGGGAAAAGATTCCCAATCACTCTACTCTACTTTTTCCCCACCACTCCACTCTAATTTAAAAAATTTTACAAATAATTTCTTGAGCTCACATTTAAATTATGTCATGTTTGGGAATCATGTTTTCATTTGGAAATTTGGAATTGGTTCAAATTTATTGTTTGGCAAATCAAAAAATTTCATATTTGAATTTAGATCAAAT
The DNA here is from genome assembly GCF_026212465.1 of Amaranthus tricolor. Lineage (NCBI taxonomy): Eukaryota > Viridiplantae > Streptophyta > Magnoliopsida > Caryophyllales > Amaranthaceae > Amaranthus > Amaranthus tricolor. The sequence continues at coordinate 17,788,961 of NC_080051.1, read as the reverse complement.
TCCATAATTGCTAAAGTAGTTTATAGTTGAGAATTTGAAAATGACTAACCAAACCTTGTCATTCTCAAATTCTTCATTTATGATTTTATAATTAAAATCCATAATTCAAAATGAAATACTTATTTCCAAACACTACATTAAGAAATTTCGCATTTTACAACCAATTCATATATTTACATTTTACAAATATTACAAACATTTCAAAAATTTTACAAACAATTAAAAGCCCGATCTCAATCAATTTCCCATTTAGAAATTCAGAAATTTACAAACAAGAAAAAAAGTAAGATAAATAAAATCATAGAGAAGAGATGAACAACAATTTTAATACTTCACATTCAATGGCTATTTCTTGAGTTCTTCACTTTTTACAATTTGGGGGAAATAAAATTTTAGAGAAGATAAGAAGGTGGATAATTCAGAATTTCATCTTAATACTAAGGAAAAAAAAACGGAAAATATGAATTTGGGAAGTTGAATGACTTTTTTTTTTATGGGAAATGAAAAATGAAAACGAGGAAGTAAATTTGATTTTGAGAAGTTGAAATACATTGTTACTAGAAATGAAAACAAACGTGTCTAACGTTGCAACCTGAGACAAAAATCACATTAAGTTTTTTTTATAGAAATTCAGCCCTCAAAATGCCGGGGCCCTAAGTCATTGATCATGGTGCTACTGGCATGGGTCGAGCCTATATTCCGGAAACTAGCAACGCGTTGTCGCTTCTGGCATTATTGAAAACGACGAGTCGTCGTACTGATGTTTACTTAGAATTCTAGTGACCAAGCGATGAGTCGTCGGTTTCTGCAGGTTACGGCTTTTGTGCATTTCTTATTCAGTTTTCTTATTTGTGTTTAACCTAATATCCTTTTTAAATGAGGGTTACTATATAAACCCTATTCCTTAGGTTTAGAGTTAGAACAAGTAGAGAGGAGAAAAGCTAGAGAGAAAAAGAGAGGATTCAATTGGAGAACCACAAAATTTAGAATTTCTCTGTTTCATCTTGTTTCATTAATTCTTCACTCATAGTGAAAATTTGTTCTCAATGCCTAGTGGATCACATTGATAGTAAACCACATCAACTTATTGGTGTATTTTCTTATTGTTCTTGAATTCTTTATTTTTTCTTGCTTGTTTTCATTAATTGCTTCCGTCAAATCAGTACAACAATTGGCATCAAGAGTGATAAGCGCAATTATTTGCACTTATTAATATCATTGTATACTCCTTAATGATGGTCGTTGTTAGTAATTTCGTGCTTATTTTGAAGATTTATGCTACATTAATCATTTTAGTTATTCATGTTGATTTTGAGTGATTTTGATTATTTTAAACATAGTGCTTAGGTTTTAATGATGATGGAGTTTACTAAGGGGATTTTAGCTCGGGTGAAGATGTTCTACGAAGAAAATGAACAAAAGAGTAGGATAGTGTATATAATGCAAAAGTTTTGAGGTGAAATTTGATACATGTCTACTCTTTTGGCCATAGCTTTTGATAGGAAAATCGCATTAATGCAAGGTTTGGGCATTGGAAATTAGACTTCAAGAGTTTTCTTAACGGTATATTATATGCCAAATTCCGATAACTGAGTAAGAAATGACGATCGTTTGAAGTTTGCTGAAATTGTCAGTACAAAACGCCGACTCGGCTTTTTGGTCCTAAATGTGAACGCCGACTAGGTTTTTTCTTCTGGATTTCGGGCAGCGTTTTTTTCGTCACTTTAATTGTGTATTATTTTATTTTATCTTTATTTTTAATTAACTTCTTAGGGTTTATTTAGTGGTTAATAAGGGGATTTGAGGAAGCCTCTTTTGGGGGAGCAGAAGGGGGGAGATTGAAAACCTCTCCTTCTTCTTCCTTCCTCCTTCATCTTCCTCCATAGAACTCCATTTTTAATACTTGTAAGTTTTTAATTTCTTATCTTTAATTTACTTTCTTATTAGTAGTTTAATCTTTCTTTATCAAATTTGCATTAGTTTAATCTTTTCTTGTCAAACTTTAATTGTTTTTCCTAGAATTTGTCATTTATTAAAAGTAGTATTATTCTTCTTATTTTTGTCTCTTGGATCTTTAATTGTTTGTCTCATAGTTTAATTATTTTTTTCTTTGCAAATTTCATTATTCTTATCTTTTATCATGCTTAGTTTCATTCTAGGGTTTGTGTTCATTGTTTCCACCATGAATAGTGAGTACATAAATTTTCTAGGATTAGGGTTGAACCTATAATTCAAGTATGATTTAATGATTGAAAGTGTTTATGAAACTAGGATTGAAGTGGTTAAATTGTGCTAATAACCCTAAATTAAATATGCTTTGTTGAACTAGTCAATAGAATTAGCGCGTGAGATTAGGATCAACTTTGCTTTAAGGTAAATATTAGTCAAATTCTTATTAATTCGTTCAATAAAACTAGCGTGTGAGAATTGAATTAGTAGGGTCTAAATCTAATAGTTAATCAACAGAGCGATAGTTTGAGATTAACAAGATCATATTTAATCACATAATTAATCCAACATTTCATAGACACTAACAAGAGTTTGATCATACAAGAATTTAGGGGATTCCCGACACCCTAGATCTTTCATTATATATAGTTTCAACCACATCTTCTTATTGCATTTTTAGTTTGTTAGAAAACAACCAATCAAATTTTTTTTTCTCCTTGAGCAATATAATTAGTAGAAATTAGCAAGTTTCTTGTCCTAACTTCCTTGTGTTCGACCTGCATCTACACGTACACCGTGCGCTTGCGGTTAAATAAAATTTGCACATCAAGTTTTTTCGGCGTTTTGTGCCGACAATTTCAGCAAACTTCAAACGATCATAATTTCTTGCTCGTTTATCGGAATTGGGGATATAATATACCGTTAGAAAGCTCTTGAATTTTAGCTTTCAATGCTGCAAACCTTGCATTAATGCGAAATTACTATCCAAAGTTATGGCCAAAAGAGTAGACATGTATCAAATTTCACCTCAAAACTTTTGCATTATAAATACTCTTCTACTCTTTTGTTCATTTTCTTTGTAGAACATCTTCACGCGAGCTAAAATCCCCTTAGTAAACTCCGTCATCATTAAAACCATAAGAATATGCTTAAAACAATCAAAACCACTCACAATCAACATGAATAACCAAAATGAGTAATTTAGCATATATCTTCAAAATAAGCACAAAATTACTAACAACGACCATCGTTAAGGAATATAAAATGATGTAAATAAGTGCAAATAATTGCACTTATCAAAGAGCACAAACTTCGACATTGGAGTGTTTTTAGGGAGAAACAATGGTTGCATATTTAACAATTAGAGTTGAGAAATTTATTGGCAGGAATAGTTTTGGGCTTTGACAGATTAAGATGAAAGCATTGCAAAAGCAATAATAAAGTAACAACAAATTTGGCGTCTATTGATCCCTAAAGGTGCGGTGTCTACTTCGAGATCTAGAGACGAATTGACTGAGGGGCAGTTAGAGTCTATAACACCTCGTTAAAACAACATGTAAAATATAAATCAAATCAATGTATTCTCCATTTGTTACATGCTTAGCGTGTTTCTCATACGGCGTGTTGGTCGCGTAACGTTTTATTGTCATGCTTTTACACCGATCATTGATTTAGTAAATAAATTAAATTAAAAAATGTATTGATGATGGCTTATGAAGGGTGGCCGGTTGGTCATGAATAAGAAGAGGAGGGTGAAAAAGCTTGTAGTTATTGGTGTTTACGGAGGTTTATGACCATCAATTGATATTCAATCCTTAAGTCCTTCATTCCTTCGATCAAACTTTTTATTCCTTCAATCCTTTCATTTCTAGCTTAACAATTAAGCAATTTAGATTTTTATGAGACCTATTAACTCCATTCTTAATGAATATATTGATGAGTATTATAATTGTAGGAGTATTACTTCTTAAATCTCTCATCTACAAATCAAAATAAGAGAAAGAATTCAAAATTTTCACTTTCAAGCCACAATTTCAACCTAAAACCTTTCATCTTTTCCTTAGGATACTAACTAAAATTCTGACATGTGGATATATATACATATATTCTTGAATGATTAAAATAATAATTCATGAGACTTGGATTAGAAATGTATATAAAATATATAAAATTAAACATATTATTATTATTAAAAAAACTAAAGAGAAACTAGCATTATTCAGAAGGAAGCGACAAGTTGCTGTTAAAAGCCACAACTCATCGCCAGTGTTCTGAACTGGCAATATTCAGTTCAAAGGGAAAGCGATGAGTCAATGCTTATAGCGACGACTCGCCACTAACCTTCTGAAAGCTTTTGTTTTGTTTTGCATTTGAACATCAACAATTACGAAACTTGATACTCAAAGTAATTAATACATTCCAAATATAATGGTGGTGTCGGATTTTTTATTTGAAGTACTTAAATCGGCGGAAGATGCCATTTAATTTGTAGACATATATTGTACTTGTGTACTATGATGTTTGGTGTGTAAACCTTTGTGTTGATGATTATTAGGGGTGTAAATGGTGTGATATGAGACACATGTATACGCACATTTTTTTTAATACGTGGTTCTATGTTTGTTTGTTGATAGGACCTCGGTTTTTAAGGAGTCAATAATCGTTTAAAACTCAAAGCTTTTATGCGGTAGATCGTGCCAATAAGGTATGCCATGCTTGGACTATGCTTGTTATGCCATTGGTATTGTTGAGTAATGTTGTTCATTCAAGTGTTTTATGTTATTTATCACTTAAGGTCTAGACACCTCAAATAATTTGAAAATAGTTAATTGGAACTTGACGATGTTTATTGTTATCGAGTTAAGCTGTCGGGCAACGACTTGGTCAAGATTTTTCCTTGGGACTAGCTCTCCCTCGTGTATTCTTATAAAATTTTACTATGGTCACCCATACAAGCCGGGCAATATCATAAGTTGGGAATTTGAAATAAGGGATACTTCTACGCAAGTTAGAGTCTTTAACTATGCTAGGACGAACACATTGATTTGCTTAACTATTAGTTGCTCATGTATTATGTCTCTGACGTGCACATTGTTCTTTTGAACTTACGATGATGTTGTGATGATGACAACTAGTAGATTTGATTGACAGGTCGGGTTATAAAGGCAAGTAAGATGGCTCATATGAAACCTCGATATGCACTATCCCTTTTTGTCTAATAATGAATGTTATCGTTCATGAACCTCTAAAAGTTACAATATATATTTTGGTTCTAATTTTTCGAGGCCATATAGTTCTCAAGTTGTAAACTTATAAATTTACGTTGTAGTTTGTTTTCTATTGTTAAACATTGTTCCTCTGTCCTTAGAACGTAATCGATCCATTGACTTGTTAAATTCTTATATTGTCCGATTTACTATCTGAAATTTATATTTTCATGTAAATAATTCGGGTCGTCTTTATTCTAACTATTACGAAGACGGTGGAAGACAAGACTCACTCTACCATGTTACTGAGTCTGGGTGGTCATATCATCATGAAGGTTGTTGATCAAGCTGCGACCACGAAGTTGTGGTTGGAATTGGAGTCGTTGTATATGAAAAAATCTTTAGACAACAAACTGCTAATGATACAACAGTTATTTAACCTTCAAATGCAGTCAAGTACGTCATTAAGAAAGCATTAGAAAGAATTCGTACTTAAAACATTATACACAACTCTTTAATCTCTGTATCTAAAGTAAATAGGGCAAAATATCTTACTACTTTAAACATTATCCACACTCTTTAATCTCTATATCTAAAGTAAATAGAGAAAATGGTTAGAACAAAACAGTATTAGTACATTTAAGAGAGTACACTAGCTATTTAAGTGCAAACGCAAAACCATACTTGGTGTCGTATTTCGAACTGCTCATATGTACGCATAGAAACTCGATTCAAAACATAAAGCTTTCCGTTTTGTGGTTTGCATCAAAATGAAAAACTGGACTTTTCCGTAACAAAATTTGTTTAGTGCAACATTGGTACTAACTACTAAGAAAATGCAGGGTACTTTTTTTATTGCATTTAAGCACGTGCAATACGTACGTAATTGATTCCTAGACCTACAAAAAGAAGGGAGATTTTTTTGATATGAAAAATGGGAGAATTAATACAGCTAATACTCCTTGACACTACTATTACAATCTATTATTACCAGACAAGATGTGTAATTCACTAAAACATCTTTGAATCAGAACCTTAGAAATGCAATTCTTTTAACTAATTTTGGTGCTTTCTTTTCCTCTTTAATAGGTAGTGTCACTTTTATCTACAAGAATATTTGTGTATGCTTTGACAAATACATAAAAAGCTACAACTTTCCCATTCATTCACCAACTTCTTGTCTTTATATATTTATTTGATTGCGTTTTTTGAACGCGTTATTTACTTTATTTACTTTTATTGTTCCAAGAAAGAATAATATTTCAAAATTCTTATATTAGACGGTCTTACTATGATATGCTTTCTAAACATTGGCTGAATAGTTCAACTAATACAAATTATTAGCTTATAAACTCTATTAAGAGATTGTTTCACCGCTTTCGGTGTTTCACCAAAGTAAATCATAATATTTGTCTTTGAGGAGGTCTACCTCGATCAAGCATAACACCCAAACTTGAGTATTTCCCTTTACTCAACCTCCTATAATAGTGCACGCCTAAATAATTCCATAAAATTACAAGTTTAAAAGGGTGATAATTTCCATTTTCTTTTGATACTTTGACAGAGAAAACAAGCATGGCTTCAGAACAACTAGTACCAACTACATCAACAATACTAAGAAATGAAGACAAAGCAGTTGTGGAACAAATGATGAAAGAAGCCGAGAAAGTTTTACTCTTGGAAAATCCTAATGTTGAGAAAGTACAATTGCAAATTGCTGGTTGCATACTAAACATAACCAACGGAAATAGGTTACAACTACTAAGTAAGCATGATTGGTGCGGCCAAGCAAGTGGACGAGCCAATTTTCCAGCAGAGATTCCGATAGGAGGGACGGCCAAGTTTGTGCACTATGGAGCTCCTTCTAAAGGCTCTAAGGCTGCTGTGGTCTATGCTAGTGCCAATACCGCATGGCTCTTAGCTTGGTTTGTACCCTTTGGTGATCAACCTAACAAGGTACTCCCCTTTGCCCCTCTTATTTGACGCCACTTTTCATTTGAATTTGTTTACTGATTGTTCATCATTTTCTTTTTTTTAGTGGTATCACTCTCATTCTTTTAATCTAATCCACATATCTTAACCACTTATTTATATCCTACAATTATTTTTCGTCATATTTTTCAGCCTAACTTTCTTTTACATTAAATTACACCTTGGTGCAAAAATAAATGACATAGACAAAGAAAGTACTATTGAATATTTGTGAAACTCCCTCCTATTCTTCACAGTCATTTTTATTTTTCATTTTAGATTGTTTTTTTTGTTGTTTGCATTAAAAATCTTTTCATTTATATCAAAAACTAGAATAGAAATTCGTGCATTGCACGAAGTTGTAAGTTAAAGGACATATAAATATAAATTTTGAATAAAGATGCAATTACATGTTATCAGTATAAGTTATAATATGCCTTATAAAACAGATAATGGATTTTAAAATATATTATGCTTTTATAATCAAAAACTTAGGTTGTTAATATAAGTATTAATTTAAATTTTATATTTTATTGAACAAATCTAGAGTAATCTTCTAACAATCTCATCATAATGATTATTTGTCATTGTCCGAATAAATTTTGATTGTTATGTATATTTTGTTATTTCTTGATGATATGTTTTCGAAATTAAAATTTTGATGAAGATGATCAAAGTCATCTTCTATACCAGGAGATTTGGGATTTGACAAAAAAAAATATATCTTTTTAATTGTAGCTACTTGTGAATTCTGACATTGAAGATCATTTTGAAAGCTCACTTTTATTTATTTATGGAGTTGATCTTTTAGGTTTGACACTGTTGTGTTGTGTCTTATACCAAAATTCAATTGGCATGAGTTTTGGATTTTGAGGGTCTTAATCCGACTCGACTCTAATTTAAGAGTTGAGATTCACTTATTTTTTAATCCTAAGGGTCCGAGTCGGATCTGAGTCCTTGATCTAAGGGTTTAAGTCTACACTTTTGATATTATATTTATTTTTTAAAAATACTACTTAAAAGAATTTATGTGTATTTGTTTTTTTGATTTGAAACTTTGTCAGTTTATATAATTTGAAAAGTGATTGTAGTATGTGTATTTTGAAAATTGAAAGGCGATGAATATTTTGTTTTAAGAACTTGAATGGTAAAAAGTTTCATATATTTGATATATCAATTTATAGAGTATTAGAAAATCCTTATTAATCGGTAATCTTCTAATAATTTTATATAAATAGACGAAAATTGCATAAGGTGTTTTTAATTTCTAGACCCTATATAGGTCTGAATCTAGATCCAATAAAAAATTTAGTCTGAATTTAAATCTAATTGGACCTGACCCAAATTCGACCCTTGCTCATACTTGGTAATTATTGTATCTTTTTGCTAAATTTTCTTTAATTATCTATTCGTAAGATTTACGTTGAAGATGGGCCAAAAGAGAATTATAAAGCTATAGATTGGAATGGAATTGAACGGAAACTTGACGCAAGCAGCTACACAAGTGTGCAAGTAGACCCATCCACAACATGGCAGTCAATAATAGCTAAGATTAGTGATGGTAAAATAGCTAAACTTGGTGTAATGTTCATCTGTGGATGAAGAATATCGTTAAGTTTAATCATGTTGATGGAGCTTATATGACAAGAACCTATATGCTTAAGATAAACAAAATCTCAAGCCATATTCGAGATTAAATTTTATATCTTGAAATTAAGGCTTTAGCATTGATGTTGTGATACCAACAACAAAAATATGCAAGAATGTCAATAATAAGAAGAAACAAGATATAATAAAGGGTATGTACATTGCTTTCTTATGTCAATAATAAGAGGATACTAGATATAATGAAGGATATGTACATTGGTTTCTTTTACGACTGTTATGTTGTTAGAGTATATAACATATTTTGGGACCTCAATCAAAAGTTTAAGCTTATGGTTGAGGCCCCATAATATATTGGTTTCGCTTTGGGTCGCTTTGAATTGGGATCAATCATAGTGAGTTAGTGACAATATTTTGATTAGGATGTTATGTATTCTTCAAATTGTTGTATGATACAATCTCGCCAAGAGATGTGTTTCATACATGGGTTAAATAGTTCATCTTATACATATTATGAAAATACAAGCTTCTTATTTGAGGTCGATGAGACGGTATCTCACAAGAGTAGCTCATATAAGTCATAGTCGGTTCTAGGGGTATCCCAGGTAGCTGACCGCCTAGGGCCCCCGGAATAAGGGGCCTCAAATATTAAATGGTGCTATTCAGGCTCGGTTTCGAACAACACTTTTTAAGTGATTTGTTTGTAAATCTATTTTATATTTGGAGTAATATAATGTTACAATACATTTTGTTTTTTTTAAAGTGGAAAATTTTTTATCTTTTAATATATTGAAGGGTCCTATTTTAAAAGACATCGCAAAAATAAATAATATAACCTCTAGAATCTTTGCTTCGCCTTAATATAAGGGTAATCAATATGATGACCATGGAGTAAATTTTATTTATTTATTTTTTTTGCACTTGAAATCATGAACTCATTTATACTTAAAAGGAGAATGTTTGCACCCCAAGCCTTTATTTTTATATTTTAACTTTATAAAATTAGAGCCACATACTCCTCGACATGGTCTTATGTAGCTTTCTTATAGCCACATACTCCTCAATAACATGCCCCTTAGGAGTATGGTCGTGATATGAGAGATGTTCATCACTAAAGTGACACTATTGGGGATAGAAGCCTCAACTTTAGAGTTGTGAGGTGCTCTCATTCCGCTAAACTAAGACTAAGTTGGGTAACCAAGTATTGATTATTGGTTTGGTGGTGGACTTTCTTTTAGTTTTAAGGATGATTGTTTTACTAAAAATTTTATGGTCTTTTAAGACATTTGAAAGAGCATACTTTTAGTATTATGTAATTTCTTATATAATACTTTTCTCCACACATTGAAATTACATTATATTTACACTTATATAAAAAATACTATATAAATACTTCTAGTGTGAAATTCTAGAGACAAGGTAAAGCATTAGCTCTCTAGACTCTAATAGGATAAGGGGAGGTTGGGCAACTTTCGGCCACATCCTCTCCCATGGGAAAGGGTTTTCCTGTCTCGATTTTAGTTGTGAGTGAGGCCGAAATAGGTGGTATGTGACTATATAACAAAAAAATGATAAAGAAACACAAATTATGAATTTGGGCAGAGTGGAGGGTAAGAATAAAATTTTAAATAATAGTGATAATTTTTTTGAGTTGGTTGACATCTAAATTAGAATTAGTTTCTGTTTTATTTGTTTCTTTTTAATGGTAGTGATAATTCTTATTACTATCACAATTTGATATGTGATGCGTACAAATGTCACTTGAGTTTTAAAATGCGTATATTTGTGACTATTGTTTGATTTTGACATATGCAATGGTTTCAAAATGTTCCACCAACTAAAATTCACCGAAACATCGATCACATACAATTAAAATAAAACCTAACTAGCACAGATGAGCAACAATCGTAAACCAAGGATATTTCAAGTAGATTCTCTGGTTGTGCATCTCAATTTGAAGCAGGAGATGAAGTAGATTTGGAAGTTTTAGTATAACATACCTATTTGAATGAATCCAGGAGATTCAACAATGGAAGATGCAATAACTTGGGATTCCTTTAGTTCAGATGCGAAAAGTGACGATTAGAAGATTGAGTTTTAGTATTTCATTTTCTTGTTTTATAATTCAAAATAACAAGCCTTTTGACTCTTATTTTGAAGAATAAAACTTGTATGCGACTGCATTAGTATGGCTTGGCAGCCCATTATTATAAAATACAAAATTAAAAAATACTTCTTTCCTCACTAATATCACTTAAGCTTTCTACACCAAATTAATGGCTTCCTTCACCAAAGAAAGTTTCGACCACCGTCAGTCTGTGATGTCCTCTTCTCCATCATCCACTCATGCCACCAATTCTAGAACCACCATCATAATAGTCTCCATCGCAACTGTCATTGTCATCTCCAATGAAATTTTAATCGCATGTATTGTAGTTTGTTGGCGTAAATGCTCTAGAAAATTGTTGTCTTGTTCTCAAATTTAGTGTTGATTGTATTTAAAATTTTGTTCTCAATGTTTTCAAGTACTATAAGTTAGCAAATTAAAGATTTGATGCAAAAATTACACAACTATAAAAATTCATACAATTGTAAAAGTTACTCAATATACTTTAAACCTTAAAATGTCAATTTTCAAACCTTAAATGGTTAATTTCAAGCCTTAAAATAACAATTCAAAGGCTTAAGAGATCAATTTTAAGATTTAAAAAGACTATTTTAAACCATGCATTTAATATCTACTACAAATCGTAAAATGTCAAATCCAAGCCTTAAATGGCCAATTTCAAGCCTTAACAAGACAATCAAGCTCCAATACTAACTCAAATAATACAAGGTCTATTCCAAGTCTCAAAATGATAATTCCAAAACTTAAAAGGCATATTCGAAGACGTATAGTGCTTAATCAAAGAGAAAAAAAAGCAACATTAGTATAAAGCACTCCAATACTAAACATGCTTACTAAAATAATATATGATATTTTTCAAGCCTTAAAGTAGGGACTATAAGCCATGAATTAGGGATTTTAAGCTTTAAAATTAACATTTTAACTGTTGAAGTAAGCTTAAAATGGCCATTCTAAGGCTTAAAAATATAGTAAAGTCTTTGGAGAAGAAATGTTAAGGCTTGGAGTAGGGATTTTAAGCCTTAAAATGGGCATTTTAAGCCTTCAAACAGGTGTTTCGAAGCTTAGAATTGATATATTTTTAAAAAATTAAAAAATTAATAAAAATATAATTGGAATTGGCTGGTCGCATGTGTGAGGCCGTTGCATTCAAGATTTGCTGTATTTTTTGAAATATGGATCTCTTTCTTATTTTTCAATTCCTTAGGATTTGGGCCACATTTTTAAATTGCAGCTGGTCTTATGCGAGACCGCTTCAATATGAGATAAATAGCCAAATAAGCCCCAAAATAGTTTTCTTCAATTGTGCTCAATACTTGATCTATTTAAGGTCATAATTGATACCTTTAAGAACAAAAAATGGGTTTTCAATTGATCATTTTAAGGTTAAAATTGATCATTTTTAGATCAAAATTGAATTTTTTTATAACAAAGCAATCATGAACTCTTGATTATTCCCAAAAAGCATACATTTAATTGATCATTTTGAGGTGTGAATCAATCTTTTTTAGATTAAAATTGAATTTTTTATAACAAAGCAGCTATAAACTCTTGATCATTTCCAATAGTATTCATCGAATCATTTGGCAAAACATAACTTGAGATCGACACTTCCTCTGCCTTCACATAAAGGGTAAGAAAACACTACACCTACAAACTTTATTTCCAAGTTCATTATAAACAGAAACCGTTGAGGAAAGAGCAATACACTATTATTGATCGTTGATTAAAGAGTACAAGTACTCTTATGTTCCATTACAACTACCATGTTGCATTGAATAAAATTTCCTTATATAGTACAATATTTTTAACACTATTATTGATAGTGTTATTGACAATTCATTTGTTGTTTGAAATTCATCCATAAAATGATAGAATAAAACCATCTTTATTAACTCCATTCTCAAATAGCGAAAACAGAACCATATTTAGATAGAAATTGATCAGTTTCACGTCAAAATTGATCACTTATAGGAAAAAATTTAAAAAATTTTATTTTAATTGATTTGTTTAAGGTTTACTTGAAGTTGAAATTAATACCTTTAAGGTTAAAATAGATAAATGCCCAAAAAATGAAAAAAACGAAAAAAAGCATGTGAGGCTATTACACGCACGAATTAGATCGGCCCAAATTAATGGTCTCAAATTGAAACCGCCTCAGCCAAGTTTTGGTGTTTAAAATGTAGGGTATCCAAATAAATAATTTAGCTAAATCCATATTTGGAAATAAAAGTTGAATTTCCAAAAGGTCAATAAAGGTAGTTTAAAATAAAAATTAGGTTTAGAACATAAAAAGAGCATATAAATTTGATACAGCAGGTCTCCTGAAAGACGCCTCTCAGACTCAATCCATTAAATGCTTAATGTCTATTTATTATATCCTTAATGTGTACTTACATCATCGTTATTGCCTACTTACCGTGTCCTTAATATCAACTTACAATAGCAGCAATGCCTACTTATAATATCCTTAAATGCCTACTTACAGTATACTTAAATACCGACTTCAAGTATCTTTAATGCCTACTTACATCATCCTTAATGTCTACTAACATTATCCTTAATGCCTACTTACCGTTCCTACTTAGAATATCCTTAATGTCCACCGAGTAAGCGTTCGATATTTACAATATCTTAAATACCTACTTAAAATATCCTCAATGTCCACCAAGTAACTTACTCTACACTCTCATTTATATGCGGACCAATTAAAGATGGTCGTTTAAAGAGACGGTCTATCACAAGAATTTGCAAATTTAATAAGCACCAATAGAAGAGGAGGCTATTTGGGTATTTTCAAAGATATGTTGGAATCACTTTAGAACAACCCAATTCAGAGCCAAAAGAGGAAAGAAAGTTCACAAGTAGTCAATTTGGTCTTCTTATTGCAATCAATTAATCAAGATTACTTTTATCTTTTTGGAGTAAAGCCCAAATCTAAGAAGAGTAGATTGCTCATTCCCATTGGCCATTCCAAATACCAGAGCAGATACTTCACGATCACTATTTTTGTCATAAAAAGTAATAATCACAACTTTCTAGTTCTAAAAGGCTGGAGATTAATCTTAAAATATGAATTTAGAGCTTGCTTTTTCAAGCTAAAATTCATTAAGATAAAATGCAAGGGTCAAAGCGATTGAATAAAATTACACAATACTTAATTTAAACTCTTAAACGTTAGCCCCACTACCCATAGAATTCCAACTCGAATCAAGAAGAGTTTAACATTAACTTATATCATCATCGTATAAAAGTAGAGTTCAAATCATTTGCATTCGCCAATTCGGTCAAATAGAGGGCTGGTGAACTCAAACCAAGTGATTCAGCCTCCGGCAATTTTGCTTCCGCTATTCATGCAAATATACCAAATATTGAAACACAGACAGTCATCTCGACTTGAAAAAAAATGCAACAAGCACAACAAAAAGTCACAAATCTAACGGGCACTAGGCATTTTTGACAGAAATTATCTGATCCCGGTCAAAAATCCTAAAAAAAAAAACTTGTATTTGATCCCAGCCAAAACCCCCCAAAAAACATAATTTAAAAGAGTTGCCATCGGAATTTTCCACTTTTCTCGTCATACCATTAGGACCATGGCAACATCGGAAGCAGGATACAGAAGTCCAGGTGAGAGAAGTGTTCAAGATATGCAAGTGCATCATAGCATTTCTTGTGATTTCCTTACACATCGGCTGACCTTTTTTCTGAACCCGTCTCTGTCTTCTCTCCATTCCTTCTGCAAAAACGAAAAACGGGAAAAATATGTTCAATTTCTCTTGCAGAACCGACTTTTCAAGCTGCGTGATCATTACTAGAGCATGTGTAACAAACGTAACAATGAAAAGCACAAGCTCCAACCAACAAAAGGTGACAAAAGGAACAACGAAATCACATCTACCAGTAGGTCCATAATTCTCAAGGGTAAGTGATTGCCTCAAGATAAAGCTTAATCACAGCTGCCAGTAGGTCTATAATTCAAAAGATGAGGTGACTAGCGTGCAAGATAGAAGTTAAGATCTAAAAGTGCTTGCCTAACTAAACTGATCCAATTTTCTCAAGCATCACCATAACAAACCAAAAATACATGGAACTCACCGCGGCTTCAACATTTGCCGGAGATTCATCGTTTGGACTTGATAGCATGGATATGATACTAAGAACTATACTTTCCACCTGAAATGAGACATAGGCAAGTGTAAGCATCAAAGCTTTCTTATTTATAAAATTTGATAACAATTCAAATGAAAATAAGAGGAGCCTCAATAATACTAATAAAATTTGAGTAATCAACCCCGTAATTATACATTAGAATACAAAACGATGCAAAATGAGTAAAAGAAGAGTATAGCTTAAGGAACGCTAGACAAAACCCCCAATTACAAAAACTAAACCATCCTCTTACTGCATTTCCCAACATACCTTGTAAATTTAAAATCTTCACCCTCACCCTTTTCCTTGTTAAAAATCAACGGTGAAATCCTTTGCATTTTACCTTTGACAGAAGTTAAAGATTACTCGTTCACCAAATGTAATCCATTCAAACATAATATGGAAAATGGTGTAGACTTTTTGGTCAATACTACAAAGTACACACCATCAAGTACTCCGCAGTATAAATCTGTGCAACCCATCTCATGATCTTACACAAAGTAATAACCCACTTTCTCTCCAATCAAGCGCAATCAAGGTTAGTAAGACACTACATTTTGAATTACTGATGAATCGCAAACTTGGAAAGCGTGAAAAACTGGCACTAAGACATAGTAGCAGCAACAGAGATTGAAGCCAAAGAAATCATCAAGTTACAATCGAGGAGATACACTAAGGTTTATTATTGGTTTATTATTGGTCAATAATTCTTAATGTTTATTATTGATTTTTGCAAGGGAGTATAGGAAGCAAGGTACAATCGAAGAGATACACTAAAGTTTCACGCTCTTAGTTTCACTTCTGAACATAATACTCATTTCCGAGTTTCCAATCATCAAGTTCTACAATCACTTATATAATTCCAGACACTAGTTTCAGACTTGCAGCATCAATATAGTTGAGAGCAAAAGCATGAACATGGTGAGTTTCTATTTTCGGAATTTGAGGTCTGCCCTTGTTAGGTTTATGAAGCCCTTTAAGTTCAGGACTCTAAACGTGCATTCCAGTCTTGATGTATTCGGCTAAAACTCGCTTTAAGATCAATGACAAGATAAATTTTCACACACAGGGAGGGGCTACATTCAATTTATAATCAATCAAAGGATTTCAGAATGTATGTGATTAGATTTTATGCCATCTAATCATATACATTCTGATTGCCTGATTGCACATAAACATTCACAAATCCAACTTCAGTAGAAAAAAGGCATGATCTCCCAGTCACAAAACTTACGGTATGAACAGGACTCCACCGCTCGCTTGCAAGCTCGTAGCCATTTGGGTCATCACCTGGAGGATGAAGGATTGATATGCAAACCCGGCCATCCTGATAAACTGGAATTCAACCAATAATGAATAAGCGAAAAATAAAGGAATACTCCATATTTCTATTAAATATAATCAAAAAATGCCAAGAACAAACCAACCATTTGGATGCCATATATCTGATGTAAACCTCACTTGCGGTGGACTATTTGGATAATTTGGAGGAAATGTCATGATGGCATTGAAAAATCCCCCTTCACTACACAGCAGAAGAACTTCTATTAGTAATATTAACTAGAAACACTCACACATCCAAAATCAATTAAGAACTCTCCAATTCTTTAATTCTTTTCAATCCCAATCAGCAAACAAAAATATCGAATCATCCAAAGAATCAAACAATTATAGAAGATACAAAAAGATAGGATCTTCAGCAACAAGTCTTTATTAATCCAAGATCATACAAAAAGCCACCCAATTTCTCCCTAAATTCAAGAAAAACATAAACCCTAAAAATGAAACACACGTGAACAGAATGAAATTCATCGAAAAGGGAATTCAATTCATACTAAAGGGTATCAGGAGGCCCAATAATTGTAACGCTCCATTCAAACAAATTAGACTCATCAACCAATCCAGCTGAGAACCCATCAACAGGGTTTTTGCAAAGATCTGTAAAAGGAAAGAAAAAAATCAACAATTCGATCATAAAACGTAGAAATTAGAAATGACCTAATCATAGAATCAATGAATTTAAGCATAGATCAACTGAAATTGAATTGGGGTTTTTACCTTTAAGCTGTTTTTGGAGCAGAAGTGAAGCTTGAGACGGTGAAGCCATGGAAGAAGAACTTAGATTTGGCGATAAGAGATAGAAGATTCCAGAAGAGAGTTGCTTAAGAATCCAGTCGTTTCACTCTCTTCTATAATTTCTCTCTCTATCCCACTAATTTTTCTCCTTCTGCGGAATGAGTTGCTCTTATAATTATTGCATGGCCAAACAAGCGGCTAGGGTATCTACATTTACCGCTTTTTTTTATTGTTTTTCTTTTTATATGTTTAAATCGTAGATTATTATTTTATTTTAGGGGAAATCATAAAAAATAATCAATATTTGTTCAATCTGCTGAAAATAAATTCAATTATTGTTTATTTTTAAATAAATTCACCTATTATTATAATTGTTGAAAATAAATTCAATTATAATTTATTCATAATTTTTTACTTACAAAAAACCTTTCAAGATTGCTATAAACAATAGGTCGATTTATATTTAACAAATATATACCTAAGTGGGTTTATTTAAAAATAAATAATAAATAAACTTATTTTTAACAAATCAAGCAATGGTTAGTTTATTATTAACAATTTACCCTTTATTCTATTGAGAAATCATATTGATTTAGTTTGTTGTAATTTTAATAGTTAGATTTTATACTCAAAAATTTAATAGTTATGAAAACATATTTACAATGGTATGTATCTCAAAATTAAAAAAACACGCACATCCATCGACATAGACTAACCAATTAACATTGCTCAGACGAAAATTTTGACTTGACTAAAAATTCCTACTAAATTCATGTTAGTAGGAAATTACAACTGAATCCCAAAAAAATTGTCGTTATAATAATACGTGTAGCATTTAGAAATGTTAAAAATAGAAAGCCGTAGAGGGCAGGCAAAGTGTACTCTCCAGAGTCCAGATAGACAGCATGAACAAGTACAATCAAGATATGAAAATCAACTATATCATCATAATATAAACGTAGAGTTCAAATCATTTGCATTCGCCAATTTGGAGAAATAGAAGGCTGGTGAACTCAAAACAAGTGATTGAGCCTCCGGTAAATTCGCTTCCGCTATTTATGCAGATATACCAAATATTGAAATACAGACCGTCGTTTTGACTTGAAACACAATGCAGCAAGCACAATCAAAAGTCACAAAAATCCTTCAATTTAAAGAGTTGCCCATTAAAATTTCCCACTTTTCTTGTCATGGCAACATCTGAAGCAAGCAGGTGAGAGAAGCGTTCAAGTTATGCCATCATAGCATTTCTTGTGATTTTCTTACACATCGACTGACCTTTTTCCTAAACCCGTCTCTATCTTCTCTCCATTCCTTCTGCAAAAACGAAAAACGGGAAAAATATGTTCAATATCTCTTGCAGGAACGACTTTTCAAGTTGCAAGATGTTGAAAAAGATGCATGATCATTAATATAAAGCTCAATGTGTACCAAACATAACAATGAAAAAGCACAAGCTCCCACCAATAAAAGGTGATTAAAGGAACATCTTAATCACATCTACCAGTAGGTCTATAATTCTAAAGATGAGGTGACCAGCGTGCAAAATAATAGTTAAGATCTAAAAGTGATTCCCTCAAACTAAACTAATCAAATTTTCTCAAGAACACATGGAACTTACCGCGGCTTCAACATTCGCTGGAGATTCATCGTTAGGACTTGAAAGCATGGATACGATACTAAGAACTATGCTTTCCACCTGAAATGAGACATAGGCAATTGTAAGCATCAAAGCTTTCTTATATCTATAAAATTTAAGAACAATTCAAAAGAAAATAAGAGACACAAACAAATGAACAGGGGAGAGCAAAATCTCAGGAAATTACTTCCAAGAGACTCAATAATACTAATAAAATTTAAGTAATCAACCCCATAATTATACATTAGAATGCAAAATGATGCAAAATGAGTAAAAGGAGTATAGCTTAAGGAATGCTAGACAAAACCTCCAATTACTAAAACTAAACCATCCTCTTACTATATTTCCCAAAATACCTTGTAAATTTAAAATCTTCACCCTCACCCTTTTCCTTGTTAAAAATAAATGGTAAAATCCTTTGCATTTTACCTTTAACAGAAGTTAATGTTTACTCTTTCACCAAATGCAATCCATTCAAACATTATATGAAAAATGGTGTAGAATTTTTGGTCAATAGTGACAAAGTACATACTATCAAGTACTCTAGAGTATAACTCTGCGTAACCCATTTCATGATCTTACACAAAGCAATGTCTCACTTTCTTTCTAGTCATGTGTAATCAAGGTTTGTAAGACACTACATTTCGAATTACTGATGAATTGCAAACTTGCGAAACCGTGACAGACTTGCAGTAAGACATAGTACATGCGACAGAGATTGAAGTGATTTTTTAAAGGGAATAAAGCAAGAAAGGTAAAATTACGGTGATACACTAAAGGTTCACGCTCTTAATTTCAGTTCTGAACATAGTACCCATTTCCGATTTTCTAACCATCAAGTTCCACAATCACTAATATAATTCCAGACGCTAGTTTCAGGCTTGCAGAATCAATTTGTAGAGAGCAAATGCATGAACATATTTGAGGTCTGTCCTTTTTCAGTTTATGAAGCCCTTTAAGTTCAGGACTCTAAATGTGCATTCCAGTCTTGATGTATTAGCACAACTGACCAAGCAATATACCCTCACTTCAACCACCCTTTGATTTTATAAAGGCGTCACTTCAACCAATTGAATATTGAAAAATTCACATCAATCAAAGGATTTCAGGATGTATATGATTAGATGACATAAATGATTGCACATAAACATTCACAAATCCAACTTCAGTAGAAAAAAGGCGATCTCCCAGTCACAAAACTTACGGTATGAACAGGACTCCACCGCTCGCTTGCAAGCTCGTAGCCATTTGGGTCATCACCCGGAGGATGAAGGATTGATATGCAAACCCGGCCATCCTGATAAACTGGAATTCAACCAATAATGAATAAGCGAAAAATAAAGGAATACTCCATATTTCTATTAAATATAATCAAAAAATGCCAAGAACCAACCAACCATTTGGATGCCATATATCTGATGTAAACCTCACTTGCGGTGGACTATTTGGATAGTTTGGAGGAAATGTCATGATGGCATTGAAAAATCCCCCTTCACTACACAGCAGAAGAACTTCTATTAGTTATATTAACTAGAAACACTCACACATCCAAAATCAATTAAGAACTCCCCAATTCTTTAATTCTTTTCAATCCCAATCAGCAAACAAAAATATCGAATCATCCAAAGAATCAAACAATTATAGAAGATACAAAAAGATAGGATCTTCAGCAACAAGTCTTTATTAATCCAAGATCATACAAAAAGCCACCCAATTTCTCCCTAAATTCAAGAAAAACATAAACCCTAAAAACGAAATACACGTGAACAGAATGAAATTCATCGAAAAGGGAATTCAATTCATACTAAAGGGTATCAGGAGGCCCAATAATTGTAACGCTCCATTCAAACAAATTAGACTCATCAACCAATCCAGCTGAGAACCCATCAACAGGGTTTTTGCAAAGATCTGTAAAAAGAAAGAAAAAAATCAACAATTCGATCATAAAACGTAGAAATTAGAAATGACCTAATCATAGAATCAATGAATTTAGCATAGATCAACTGAAATTGAATTGGGGTTTTTACCTTTAAGCTGTTTTTGGAGCAGAAGTGAAGCTTGAGACGGTGAAGCCATGGAAGAAGTATAGAGAAAGGAGAAAACCCAAACTAAGATTTGGCGATAAGAGATAGAAGATTCCAGAAGAGAGTTGCTCAAGAATCCAGTCGTAATTTCTCTCTCTCACTAATTTTCTCCTCCTGTAGAATGAGTAACTCTTGTAATTATTGCATGGGCAACGTCCTAGCTTTATAGGGTCTCACTAATTTTTTGAATGTTTAATATAGTAATATTATGAATGTATTTATTTTATTAAAATTTATCAAAATAATTCAATTTTTTCATGTTTTCCTACAATAATCTTATCTATTAATTAATTATAAATAATTTCAACTTTAGAAAGTATTTTACTAGAGTAAACCCGATAGCCTGATAAATTTGCTATAGTAAGTTTAAATTTTAAAAAGAAAATTAAAATAAAATGTCAAAAAAAAGTGCAAAAATAATATTGAAAAAAATTATGATTTTTTTAATTATTCAAATTTTTTATGTAAATTGTTTAAATTTTTCTCTAATTTAGTTAATTTCAGTTTACATTTTTGTGAATACAGCAGATTATCGGATTATCCAAGTTTACTCTAGGAAAACACTCTTAAAGTTGGGATTATTAATGATTAATCAATAGGTGGGATTATTGTAGAAAAATCATGAAAATGTTGGATTATTCTAGGAATTTTTCCTTTATTATTGTAGAAAAATCATGAAAAGGTTAGAGTTTTGTAGTATTGCTATTGAACATCAAGTTAGGACGGGGGAGTTGGTTTTTACTCCCAATGTACCAAGTGTGATAATGTATCAAAGGTAAATAGTGTAAACATCTTTAAGGAGCACATACTTCGACTTGGATATATACCTCTATATCATAGTTTGGCATGGTGAGGAGGGAGTTTTTAAAGAAAAATTATTCCACATAATGTGTACCAAGAAGTATTTGCTCATACAGTAGAGAATAATAATGGGTATGAGACAAATAAAGAGGATATTAATGAGGATGTAGATCATGTTGATGAGATGATGGAGAGGGTCGAGGATAAGTGGTGTGCAAATTTTAAATTACCGCAAGCACACGGTGTACGTGTAGCTAAACGAGTCGAACTCAGGGAAGCGAGTTAACTAATTTGTTCGATTTATGACTACGAGACACGGATAAACGAGTAGTTGAGTTGAGAAACTAATACTACAATCCAAAATGATTAATACGAAGATAATAATAATATGACAAATCTAGGGCGTCGGGAATCACCTTATTCTAACATGGGAGTCAATTACTCTCATAATTGTATGAATTTGAGCCATTGGCATAATTAAACGTGATCTAATTAACCTCAAGCTTTCGCTTTATTAATCAATATCTGTTTAAGACCTTACTAGTGTTAATCCTCAAACATCCGTTTTATTGGCTAAACTAATAGGAAGTTAACTTAAATATATCTCAATCCTAAATTAATCCTAATCTCAAACTTCTTTTTTATTGAAAAGGTTAATAAATATATTTAAACTAAGATTCATTAAGCATAGGTTTAATCATAGACCCAAATTTCACACAATTAATCGATAAAATATCATCCCATGCTTTGAATTAGAGTTTTTACCCTAACCTTAGAGAGGAAACTACTCGTGACATCAGGGGCGACGAGTCATCACTTTTGTTCTGCCTAGGGTATGTGAGTTCAGGGAATGTGCGACGAGTCGTGACAAGTTGGAGACTAGTCGTCACTCAGCCTCTAGAATGCAGTGCTCAGATCAGAAAGTATGCGACGAGTCGCGACATATATGAGACAACTCGTGGCTTTGTTTCTGGACTATTATGCTGAGATCAGTAGATGTGCGACGAGTCATGGCATTTTTTGGGACGACTCGTTGCTTTTGTTCTGGACTGTAATGCTGAGCAACGAGTTGTGGCTTTTTGGCGTGGCTTAGCTACGGCTCGTTTCTTTTCCTTGGTGCATGTTTGGCTCAATCTCTTCACTTCTTTTAGGGGTCTTAGACCATTTCTCCAGGCCTTCACCCTCTTATTACCCGCGGGACCTAATAAAACTTCGATTTTGCCTCAAAAATTACATAAAATACATTATTAAGCACATAAAACAAAAATATCAAACATCCCTAACAAAACTACCTAAAACCAACTAAAATATCGTGTAAGGAACGTGAAAATAACACAAATAAGTGCAAATAATTGCACTTATCAAACTCCCCTATGCTTAACCTTTGCTTGTCCTCGAGCAAATCAAGGTGAAAACATATGAAAATCAAGGTTAAGACATGGTCTCCAAATCCTAAGGTACTTCTTATACATCTCTTTCCTAAACTTCACTAGTACCCGGTGTTCACCAAGAGTCCAAATATCCTTACCACTTGTCCCCTTCACTTGTCTAACGCAACACATCACAACACAACCAACACAAACAAGAGTATAGACAATAAGTACCAAAATTCCCTATGCTTCAACCTCCTTATGACTCCTAAGAGCATGAGAAATGAAAAATTCTACACTTTTCCCTCCAATGGTGACCTACCCAAATGCTTGCCTTATAGCTCCCGCTTCTTATGTCGCTAGCTCCAAGTACAAAGTGAAATACATGAACATTTGAGTCTCTTTTTCTCTCATTTTTCCTAGGAACTCATATTTGGGTTTTCATCCTAGCCACTCATTATTTTTTTCAATTCTCACTTACTCACCCACTCATAACCAGCTTACCCTTAGCTACACTCTCTAATATGATGGGGGACTTAACATCCTCAGGTATGTCCATAATGACAAAGTCATAAGGTACTACAAGTTTGCCAATCCTTAAGGCCACGTCAAACAGGATTCCCTTAGGATAGACAATACTACGGTTAGCCAACAATAATGTCATCCTAGTACAGGTCAGCTCATTCACATTGCAGAGTCTCTTATACATTGAGTAAGGCATTAGGCTCACACGGGCACCTAGATCACACAAAGCTCTATCCACAGATAAATTCTCAACAGTAACGGGAATACTAAAACTACCAGGGTCAGCTAGTTTAGGAGGTAGATTCCCAATCATGAAAGCATTAACATTCACCTCCTTAGAGACCTGAACGATCTCATCTAGCTTCCTCCCATTGGCGCAAAGGGTCTTAAGAAATTTGGGGAAAGCAGGTATCTCAGACATTGCATCCAAGAACGGAAGTTTAATGGATACATTTTTCAACAAGTTTAGAAACTTTCCATATTTCTTTTCTAATTTAACGCGTGTCAATTTCTGAGGAAAAGACAGGTGCTTTATGAGAATGTCAGTAACCTTAGACTTTGATTTATCATGTTTCGCATCACAGTGTCGGTGGTAGGGGTGTTCAAAACCGGATACCGGGTCCACCCAGATTTAGAAATCCGAGTACCCGCTTTTTCGGATACCTAAAATTGTGATCCAATCTGACTCGGCTTTGTTCATTTTCTAAAAACGTTTTTTTTTTCCTTATTTCTTTTAACATCAGTCTGGTGATGAAGACTGATTAGTTGCAAATGTAGTCGAGAAATTGAGTGATTCTGGTATCGCTACCACGAAGTCCAGCATTGATAAAGGAGCAGCAGAGGGGGATGGTGCTGGCGTTAACGGTGCCAAATCTGATTTTGCAGTCCCTCTTGTTATTGACAATGCTGGTAAATGATTATTGAAGATGGTGATGAAGGACAAAGATGAAGAACGAAGATGGTGATGAACTGATAAAGGACGGCGCTGATGATGATGAAGATTGAAGAAGGGAAGAGTCTGGAGGCCCAATACATGAATACAATATGAATTAGGTTCAACAATAAGAAATCCCAAGCTGCTGCCTGGGAGCGGGACAAGCACTTTAATTTTTTTAAAAAAAAAAATACAAAAACCGGATACCGGGTATCCGGATTTATAAAAATGGTATCCGAATCCGACCCGAATATCCGGTTTATAAACCGGATACCCAGTCCGAAATATCTACTTTTGGCAATTCGGGTTAATTATCCGGTTTTAACAACCGGATACCGGATATTTCGGGTCGGGTTTTACAAATCAAATTTCTTTGAACACCCCTAGTCGGTGGCATCATTATCATTCAAAATACTTTCATCAACAACCACATTATCATTTTCAACAAGCTAATCAACAGCGACATTATCAGGAATAGCATCATTAGGTACTAGCCTTTCAGAAGATACCTCCACAAGGGAGGGATCGACTAGTTGCTTACCACTTTGTGTGGTAACTACATTTACGGACTGGTCTGGCTCCTTACCCTTAGGTTCCGGCTCGCTTAGGAACTGGTTTAGGGCACGAGAATTGACCTGTTGTGCCATTTGAGCGATCTGTATCTCTAAAAATTTCATGTGTGAGACACTATATTGGATATGGGTTCGTAGTAAGTTTCGCTGCTCGCCAACCTAAGACTCAAGACTAGGTTGAGTCTGCAGAATGTACTGCTTGTATGGCGGTGGGTGTTGGTATGCAGCTCGCAGCTCGAAAGTTCCTCCCACGTGATCACCCCTATCGCAATACGAAGAAAGGGAATATTTTAGCAGGTTAGTGATCGCTTGGCCGCTTAGGGATCGAGTAGTTAGATTCACCTAGAAAATTAGTTTCACTAGTATTCATGTCTCATTTTAAATTTCACTTTCAGTTGTAAGAAATATTTAGTTGTTAAATTGTATAAAATTATTATTTTATAGTTATTTAGCCTTATATTTATTTCTTAGAAATAGATGTGTCGGTAACACTCCCATGAGTAGATTTTGGTTTAAATTTTACCTTATTAATGAACTTTAAGATTAGACCTAATTATGGGGGTGTTACAAATAAATTCAACAAGAAAGCAATACATGCAATAAACAAGATTTGAAAGCAATAAAGGAAACAATACTCAACCAAAGAGAAGTGCTTCAATGTAAAGGTAATGAAGAATCCAATACAAGGCTTGAATTCAAATGCTTAAAGATAGAAACTTGAAATGAAAAGATTAAAAGCAATAAAAAATAAAACTAGGGTTTAGAAGAACTAGGGAAAGCTTAAAACTAATCTAAACCAAAACATAAAGAAAAGCATAAATGATGTTGTAACAGGAGTGGCAATTTCGATACATAATTAACATATAATTATGTTGTCTAATACAAAAATATTGTGGAAGTCCCAAAATGCCGAACTGTTAAAAACTTTAAATCATAAAAACTGAAACTGTTTAAAACAAAAGTAAAATATTACATCTGATAAGAAATATTGTTTGCTCAAAATGAAAAAAAATATATCATCATCAAGTCATCAATAAAGATACAAAAAGCAGCTAAGTTCTCGATAAATAGTAATTGCTACGGCCTGGATTGAAACCTGAACTAACTCTTGCAAAATGCTCCCATCCATAATACGGATGACAGCCAATTGAATCGGTCAGCGCTTAACGTCGAGCATAACTTCCTATCCAGCTCAAAATACGAAAATTATACGCTACATTTACAAAATAATAACTTAAATTCGAACTTATAATTAATTGACACCACCGTATACCTTTACCACATTCTTTTTCTATTACATACTTGTAAGTCATTAAGATACCATTCTCGATCCTAACAGAAGTACGTTACTGCCACTTATACAATTCGGTAATTTTAACACTTAAGTAAGTTCGGTTAATACTCATAATCGTACCATGCATCATAGCATCAACACTAATCAAGTTTATCACTGATCAACAAGCACATCAATATGACACCTGATATATGTAAGGGTCTGGTTAGGTGAGGACCGTAGTCCTAAACCCTAACTGTGGTGGAGTCGTCACCCCTTCAATAGAATTTATGCTCGAGCTCTACATGATATGTAGCTAACCCCCTGTCTTACAACGCATTTTACGTGCCAGTCAACACGGGCGCCAAGGTTTTACATGTCAGTCTATGGTTCGATATTACCTTACTATCAGGGTCATTCAATCAATATTCATTCACACAAGTACATCACATTTTTATTACTACAATTTGACTTTGATCAACTTAGGTGATAACCTCCTTTATTTAATAAAATTCTTAATCATAACGTAAAATTAACCTTTATATCTTTATACATTCATTATTAAATTTTTACACATTAAATTTTACTTATAACTTTATTTTAATAGTTCGCTAAATTCACACTGATAACTTAATATTCTATCAATAGTCTTCAAATTAATATTTTCCACAAGTGGCTACTAAAATCTATTTCTCTTTAAATAAGTTCCCAAAATCAACATTTCCAACTTTACAATAAATAAAACTTTATTCTCCTAAAAAAAATCAAATATTCTAATTAAAATTTAAGTTAAAATAACATCATTTGGATAAGTTTCCAAAATTTTACAAGTTCACCAAAAATCAATATTTCAAGTTTAGAAAAATAAGTAAACTTATTAGGTTTGCAAAAATCAAAATTCTAGTTATAGAACAAATAAAACTTATAATTTCACAAAAATCAATAGTTCTAGTTTTAAAACAAGGCAAACTTATAATTTTCACAAAAGTCAATATTTCTAATTATAAAACAAGTAAAACTTGTAATTTCACAAAATCAATATTTCACACATAGTTTGAGAGGCAAGTATACTAAAAATACTTTTACATCATTTTACATAAATTTTGGTCAAATAGTTAGCAAATAAAATATTTTGTACTAAATAGTGATTAAAAGTTACTTTTATTATGAAATCTCATATATTCAAGAAAAACACTTCAACATTTAATAACTTATAAAAAATAATAATTTTTAATTCAAAAATATTGTTTAACCCCTTGTTTTTAGGCTATATACACTCCTAATTTCTGATACCACATGTAACAGGAGCGACAATCTCGATACATAATTAATATATAATAATAATGTTTGATATAAAAATATTGTGGAAGTCTCAAAATGCCGAACTGTTAAAGAGGTCCTAAGGTATGAGGTATGAGTGTTTCTACAAAAATTAGGAGTGTATATAGCCTAAAAACAAGGGGTTAAATTGTCCTTAATAGCCCTTAAGTTGGGCTTAAGGAGAAAAACAACTTCACAAATAACAGGGCCATTTGGGCGAAACTATGGTCCATTTAGTCGAATTTCGATGATTGCAAATTCTAATGTTGTGCAAGACCCATTTGCCCGAATGGAGTTTGATTCGGCCAAAACAACAATTAACATCAATTCCTCCTTAAGCAGCAGGTCCAATTCTCTCGAATTAGGTGGCCATAAGACTGAATCACAACACCTTCGATCAAATGTAGTGTCATTCACCCATTCCAGCCAGTTTGAGGGATTTCTAAGCCTTCTTAATCTTTCATTCGACCGAGCCAGCTCCCATGCGACCGAATGGAGTGGAGTTTGGTCGAACAAATAGGTTTTTCACCTTCTTTGCATTTACGAGGCACTCTCCAAACTTAGCATGACTTATAGGAAAGTCTTGAAATGCATGCCAATACCTTAAACACATGGAAATTAACCTTATTGCCTTTTAAACACCTAAAATAACCACAACACAACTCATAGACAAGAACAATGTAAAATCACGCGCAATGTGCGTAATATCGATTGAAAAATCCGAGACTTGACATGATAAAAGAATCGTAAATGTGCTCATCATTGATGGAGAGTATCTCACATGGAAAATAATTTATACATCAAGGTCCATGCAAAAGGACAAAGTAGAAGTTTTATTTATGTCGAGAAATCTCTTGGGGTTAAGAGATGTGTATTCCACACCTGACATTATTAGAAAACTTGTCTCGGGTTCACTTTTGACTCAATTGGGCTATAGGCTTATTTACAATGTAATTTATTTAAACTATCTCTGGTTTGTAACATAAACAATATGTGTGTAATGTTGAAGTTTCTTATAATGCATTTCAGGATTTACATCATCTATGTCATTTGAGATTAGGGGATGTTAACTTTAATAAAATATCTTTTATGTCCAAGCATGATATGATACCTTTGTGCTTTCAACAATCACATGATTTTAAGACTTGAATGCTTAGCAAGATCACAAGAACACCTTTCAAAATCTGAAATTCTAGATTTAGTGCATAGTGATCTTTGTGACTTTTATAGTACACTATTATTAGGAAATAAAAGATATGTCATAACTTTTATTGATGATTATTCCAAGTTTTGTTATGTATATTTATTACGTACAAAGGATAAAACTCTTTGTTTTCTTAAGGTTTACAAATATGAAGTAGAATTGCAAGTTGGTAGTGAACTTAAGAAGCTTAGAACAAACAAAGGAGGAGAATACTATGATCCCTCATATTTCCAATCAGTGGTCATTATACATAAAAGAACAACTTAATACGCACCACATTCAAATAGTGTGGTAAATACCGTACTTTACAAGAGAAGGTTATTCCATGTTATCCTACTTAAGCTTGAGTGACGGATTTTGGGTGAAGCAATGTTGACAGCTAATCACATTTTTAACTAGGTTCCATTAAGAACCAATAAGGAAACACTTTATCAGCTTTGGTACGAAAGAAAATCAAACCTAAGTTATCTTCAAGGTATGGGTTTGTAGGGCTCTTGAAAGATTTCCATACAACAAGAGAAAGAAACTCGGTGAACGAGGCATTGAATGCATCTTTACATGTTATGCTAACCATAGAAAGACTTATTGGTTCTTTGTAAAAGAAGAAAATGACTACATATCGATTTTGATTATTGAGTCAAGGGATGCAATTTGTTCTTATCAATGAGTAGACAAAGAAATCTACAAATAAGTATCAATGAAGGAGTTGATGATAATCAACAAGAAACACATTTAGATTTTGATGAAAATTAACTACTAGATAAACAGGAAAATGTTGAGTTTATTCTTAAAAGGAGTAAAAGACAACGAAAAGCCAAAACCTTTGAACTGGATTTTCATGTATATTTGGTCGAAGGTACTAGAAATGAAGTGCATTTTATTGTTCCATATTTACTAAATGTGGAAGGTGACCTATTGACTTATAGTGATGCAATAGCATCACATGGCCATGCCTTGGAAAGAAGCTATAAATGATGAGATGGAATCCATCATGGGAAATAATACTTGGGTATTTGTGGATCTTCTCCCATCTTGTAAACCAATTGGTTTCAAATAGATTTTTTGCAATAAAATGAAGATTGATGGTACTATTGATAAGTTCAAGGTCCGTTTAGTGGTATAAGGCTTTAGGCAAAAGCTGGGTATTGATCAAGGACTACTACCATTAGGTTGTTGGTAGCTTTAGCTACAATCTATCATCTTGAGATCCATCAAATGTATGTTAAAATCGCATTTTTATATGGGGAGCAAGATGAGGTGGTATACATGAAACAACTCAAAGGGTTTATTTTAGAAGGACAAGAAAATAAGGTGTGTAAATTTGTTAAGTCATTGTATGGACTTAAATAAGCACCAAAGCAATGTCATCAAAAATTTGATGCAACAATATTGTCCTTCGAGTTCAAATTGAATCAAACTAATAAATGTGTATATAGAAAGTTTGATAACCATGAAAATGTAGTTATCATTTGCCTATATGTAGATGACATACTCATCTTTGGTACTAATTTAGTACAAGTCCAAGAGGCAAAAAGCTTTTTGTATAGATCCTTCCAAATGAATGATATGGGGGAGACTGATGTGATCTTAGGTATTAAGATCATAAGAGATGATAGTCGAATTAAGCTAAGTCAATTTCATTATATGAAGAAAGTGCTTAAAAGGTTTAGCATGCTAGATAAGACTCTAGTCTCTAATCCCATGGAACCGGATATGATATTCTCTAAACATACTGGGCAACCAATTTCACAAATTGGAGTATTCAAAGATATATATGCTATGACATGAACTACACCATACATAGCATTTGCAGTTGCTAAACTAAGTCAGTTTACATGCTATATGGGGCAATAAGGACAGTATTAAGTCGGTTGCTAAATTGATTCGGGTTTACAAAAGTTCGACTAAAATCGATATGGGTTAAGTCATTTTTTAGCCGGATAGAGTTCGACTTCGAGCATAATTTGGGTAGTATATAAGTCGGTTCGATCACTATTAGGCTCGCGTAATCTCGGTTAATAATTATATATTAGTTATAAAAAGTTGTGGATACTAGCATAGTATTGGGAAAACTTCATAAACCAAATAAATATCATTTCAAAATCATATGAAATGCAAAGAAATACTTCAATAACTTATAAAGTATACGCACCATCTTTAATTTATTAATGTGATATAAACCATCTCAACACCCCATCACTTACGAGCCTCATCAAGTTCACATGTGAGAGAAATCAATTAAAATAGAAACACTGCTTTTTCGTACCTAGGTTTTTCATAATTTTTTTGGTCGAACAATCAACTCGAATACAATGAAAGATGATTTTTCTCTTCATCTTACACTTTCTTCCAAACAAATTACAACGGAAGTTTTCCTTATTAATTTTTTTTCCTTCTTCGTTCCCACTTATCTTCCTTTCCTTTATGTTCAACATTATTATCCAAACAAAGCCTAAAAAAAGACAAATAAGGATTTGATTTATTATCTTTATTAACTACCAAGGGTAATGTTGATGTTGACTGTTAAAACACTAGTCTACAGCTAGCTTGGAAGCTGGATTCAATACATAATAAAAGTAGCTGTATATTTGATTTTTTTTTTTTGGCAATCTACGTCTTATTTTAATTTTTTATATATTATAAAATTATTTTATTAGACGATTCAAATAAAATTAAATTAGCTATAGTCTCTCTTGTTCCCTTTAAATGTTCTATTTAATTTTGGTACATTTGTTAATAATACATCCTATTTATCTAAAATGGGACATTTTATTTTGGGACACTATTCATCTATCACTCTTAAATTGCATTTTGTAATTAATCTATAAGTTAAAATATAGTCATGTAGGATCTTATTTAATTCGTTTTGATGTAAAGCTTGTTAATATCAACTTTTTATAATTTTTAATTGTACATAACTCGATATATTAATGATCGAATAAGTGTCAATTTTAGATGAATAGGAGGTATTATATGTTTTCAATCTTAAATTTGTAATTATGCTTGAGTAAAATTATAAAAAGTTAATATTAATAAAATTTAAAATAAGACAAATTAATTAAGATTCTACTTAACTATATTTTAATTTATATGTAGAAAACAAAACACGTAGTAAAAATAATTAATAATTAGCATTGAAAAACTAATTGGGACATTTTAGGAGGTGTTTTTGGCACTAGGAAATAGGATTGAGATTTGAGGGGTGAGACTTGAATTAAACAAAGTACCATGTTTGTTTATACTATATAGGTATGGATACGAGACTTTCAAGTCTCAACCCCTCAAATTCCACCTTGTAATGTCCTAGGAGTAGGAAGACGTTTGGGGTGAAACTTAAATTTGTTTAAAAATGACAATTTTTCCATTAATGAAATAAAAATGACAGATATAATAAAGGTAAATTGATAACTTTGTAACTATTTTTAATTAAATCCTTTTCATTCTAAAATTTTACCAAATAAAGAATAAGATATTTTTTCTTAAAGTGCTCTTTCAAGTCTAATCTCAAGTCTTACATATAAGTCTTACAATTCTCATTCTCGTATACCAAACATCCCTTAAAGGAAATATAAAGGAGTTTTTTTATACATTAGTCACAAAATAATTTAAATAAATTAAAACATTGAATAGCACCGAAATAGCAACCATTGTAAAATGGAGGAAGTAGAAGGTTTAAACCTAAAAAATGGATTAACATTTGAAATTTGACTCAAAACCTACTAAAACAGCTCTTTTCATTACATTTTTCACACCAATTTCACAACATTCATAGCCATTTAATCAAACCCAAAACACACGAGATAGAGAAAGCTAAATTAATTTTTTTTTTAAAAAAAAGAGCTTAGTTATTATATTCCTAATGACAGAAAATAACCTTAAGCTCACGAGGAGCAACACAATCATGCATAAGCGAAGGAGTATCATGAGCATAAGTAAAAGTAGCAGGACAAGAATGCTTAAAGAACTCTGAATAGCTTGACCCGTGACAAGTTTTCGGGCTATTAAAATGGTTCCTACAGCAAAGTTCATCTGTATTAAAAGCCGCACACCCACTCTTGCACCCGACAACCGGCCCATTACCATGCGGACCTCTAAACTTTAGTGGCTCAGGGCAAGTTCGTAACAAGTCCGCCTTGCAGCCCACCACGGGGCAAACTCCTTTGCCCTCGTGGGGGGTGATTGTCATGGGCAGGTTGAACCCGTCAACAAGACTCACTCCATAAGCAGAGTGATCTCTGTTGCCGTGGTGAATGCTGAACTGAGCTAATGTTGCGGGGATCTGCCCGCCCAGGCCGTTACACTCCAGACGGCCTCCGCAGTCTCCGGAGGCGCAGCTGAACCGGCCGTTGGTGTAGGTACAGCCGGTTCGGGCCCAGATACGACCGGCCCAGTGGGTGTTTGGGACAGGGAAAGAGCGATGAGTTAAGCTTGAGAGGGGGAACCCGCCTTTTTCTAAGACGGGGAAGCCATGGTTTGGTAAGAGTGCGGGCCAGATAGTGAATGGGCAGTTGTTGACTACAGTGAAAATAAGCTCAGATTGGGCTTGGGCCAAGGTGAGGATTGCTAGGAAGGAGAAGATAGATATTGGAGAAGTTATTACTGCCATTTTTTAGGTTATAGAGATGGTAAAATTACAAGCTTTGGATGAATTGAATTGGTGTCCTGGGGTGGTATTTATAGAAACTAGGAAGCAGTCTGATACTTCATAGTACAAAGGTAAAAAGAAACGGTCAAATACTAATGGTAAATTGGAAGCATCAACATCAACATTTACATAGTTATTAATATATGGGAAATTTGCAAAGAAACACCTTTTAAAACCCCTTTTTTGTAAAGAAACACCTTTTATAATTTTTTTTGTAAAAAAACACCTTTTAAGAGACTTTTTTTAAAAAAAAAACACCTTAAATCAGTTTCCGGTGACTTTTGTCAACTTTCCGGCGTTGACTATGCCAGTCAACGCCGGAAAGTTGACAAAAGTCACCGGCATCTGATTTAAGGTGTTTTTTTTTAAAAAAGTCTCTTAAAAGGTGTTTTTTTACAAAAAAAATTATAAAAGGTGTTTCTTTACAAAAAAAATTAAAAAAAATTATTATTTTTTTTATTTTGTTTTTATTATTATTATTATTATTATTATTATTATTATTATTATTATTATTATTATTATTGTTAATTTTTTAAAAAAATTTTTAAAATTTTTTTTTATATAATAATAAAAATAAAAATTTTTTTAAAAAATAATATTAATAATAAAAATAAAAATAAAAATAAAAATAAAAACAAAAATTTTAAAAATAGTTAAAAAAAATTAATAATAATAAAAAAAATAAAAAGTATAAAAAAATATAAAATAACAATAATAATAATTAAAAAAAATAATAATAATAATAATAAAATTAAAAATAAATATAAAATTTAAAAAATATTTTTTTTTAAAAAAAAGAATAATAATATTTATTATTATTATTATTATTATTATTATTATTATTATTATTATTATTATTATTATTATTATAATTCTTTTTTTAAAAAAAAAAAATTTAATTTTAATTTTATTTTTAATTTTATTATTATTATTATTTTTTTTAATTATTATTATTGGTATTTTATATTTTTTTATACTTTTTATTTTTTTTATTATTATTAATTTTTTTTAAAATTTTTTTAACTTTTTTTAAAATTTTTGTTTTTATTTTTATTTTTATTTTTATTATTAATATTATTTTTTGAAAAAAATTTTTATTTTTATTATTATATAAAAAAAAAATTTTTTTAAAAAAAATTAATAATAATAATAATAATAATAATAATAATAATAATAATAATAATAATAATAATAATAATAATAATAACAAAAAAAAAAAATTTAATTTTTTTTTATTATTTAAAAGAAACACCCTTTAAAACCCTTTTTGTGTAAAGAAACACCTTTTATAATTTTTTTTTTGTAAAAAAACATCTTTTAAGAGACTTTTTAAAAAAAAAAACACCTTAAATCAGTTTCCGGTGACTTTTGTCAACTTTCCGGCGTTGACTATGCCAGTCAACGCCGGAAAGTTGACAAAAGTCACCGGAAACTGATTTAAGGTGTTTTTTTTTAAAAAAAGTCTCTTAAAAGGTGTTTTTTTTCCAAAAAAAATTATAAAAGGTGTTTCTTTACAAAAAAGGGGTTTTAAAAGGTGTTTCTTTGCAAATTTCCCTTAATATATTAATAAGAATTATTAATTATGTAGATAAGATAAAAAAATAAAAGAAGATATTGTGTTATAAAAAATTAAATAAATTGATAAAAGTATTATTTAAAATAAAAATGTTACATATAGAAAAAATTAAAATAAAAAGTATAATAGTCTCTTATATTCTTTGGATAACAAATTATGAGAGAAAAAAGAAAATGGGCAAGGAAAAAAAGGAAAGAAAGAGAAAGAATAAGGAGAGAAATTGTATCTTATATTTGTTTAAAACAAAACGAAATAAAAAAAATATTTTTCCTTTTAAATTATTTCATTTTATGAGATACTTTATTTTATTCTTAATAAAATTTATTCATATTTTCCATTTAACCCCTTATATCCCTTTTTGTTATTCAAAAGGTCTTCTGTTTTTCCAAATTCCTCATCATCTCCCTTCATTTTTCTTTATGCTAACATAAATTAGATATAGTCAGATAGAGAAAGCAAAGTGTTAATTAGTTACTTTTTTTCATTCATTTTATTTATATATTATCAGTTTAAATTATAATGTAGCAAGAGCTTTTTACTGTAAAACTAATGGCACAAAAAAACAATAGTATAATTGATTGTATCCACATGTGAATGACAGAGGATAGCTAAAAGAAGTCAGAATTGTATTTATCATCATCCAAAAAACATACTCTAATCTACTACTCTATCCTTTTTAAATTGTATAAAAAAAAATATATGTATTTTTAAGAAAATTAAAATGTGATAGGTCATTATCCAAAAATAAAAATAATATAATTTATGTGAAATAGACTAAAATGTAAAATAATGCAAGTGTAATAGAACGGCAAATGATGTAAACAAAAGGGTAAAAACTAAATAGATGAACACGAATTATAAGGATTGAACAACACTTTAATTTTCTTTATGAAAACTTGCAATAAAATATTGTCAAATTCCAAAAATTCCTAATTGATCTACAAATTTTATTTTGTAAATCATCATAAAAAGACAAAATAAATATCAATAAAGTAAATAAAAAAACAATTAAAATCTTAAAAATCTTACCTAATTACATTCTTCCAATATTCCACATAAGAATAACTTATTACAATTACCATTATTTACTTAGATTATCTGTTCAAGTTCTCTTTAACAGTTTGGGGATAATGGGTCTGATAACCTGAAAAAAGCTAACAGCATTTCAATAGAAAAGGACATTGAGAAAAAACCATTAGATAAAGAAACAAAGAGAATGAATAGACTAATTAGGACATAATTTTCTAAGTGAGAGAGTTAACATAACATTATTGTGTTCATAAGTAGAAATCTAGTCATTTACTTAATTAAAGTCCTTATGTAATTAAGCTATTCCTTTTTAAGTAATGATAATTTAAAGCATGTTCTTCACAATTATAATTTAAATTAAATAGATTTAGTCGAAATTTAGATAGACGAAAGAAATAAGCATTCTCTATGAAGAGTCGATTATAAATTTTAAGTAGTATTTGGAAAAAGTAACATAATGGACCCTATATATTATAGTTATCATTACAAATATAGACACGTCATACACTTCTTAATTATTAAAACAAATAATTATAAATTGCAAATTTTTAGTGTCACTTCATTAACAAAAATTTTTAGATATTCCCTTCTAATTCTAAACCCTAAACAAATGATTATCTTACCTATGGTCAGAAACGATTCTAAAACAACTCAAACCATGAAAAGATTTGGTAAATACTCTTACTGATTCTATATCCTCAAGTACAAATAGAGTAAAAATTAAAAAAATTATATTATATAAAAATCAGAAAAAATATGTAGATATGATAAAAATGTAAGTTAAATGTATAAATAAGAATCAAAGAAATGTATGAGTCATAGTCAAAATAAAATAGGATAAATTTAAATAAACGAACTTAAAAAAAGAGCTTATTCTTTAAAACATTGGTATACTTCCTCGTTTCAAATTACTTGCAATATTTGTATAGTAATACTATATATTCATCAACATTTTTATTTACGTAATATTTATTTATACATAAGAAACAAGATAGTCATATAAATTTTTACTTAATTTGTCTTAAAATATAAGTTTTATTATTTTTTTATCGATTACGAGTAAATTAGGATGGAGGAAGCATGTATGATGTATGTATGAAATTTAGCCAATGAAGGTAGCAGGGTTTTGAATAGAATATAGAGTTTCAAACCAGTGCCTGACCCAACAAAAAAAAAAGATCGAGGCTTTCGAGAATTAGCAAATGGTAAAGTTATTATATAAAGCATCAAAGTAGTAGCCCCCACTCAGAAGTCAGGCATCGACCTCCAAGAAAAAGATTCCACCACAATTTGCCATTTACAACCCAAATATTCATAAGGTTAATAAATTATTTTTTTTATAAGATTTAATAGGTAGAGAGTTTTGTTATTTTAATTTATTTTTTTTAATTTTATTTATTTATTTTTTATTATTTTTATAAATTACTATAATTAATTAAGAATTTTTAACTAATTAGTCGTTAATATGTACTTGTAGTATTTTTTATTAACGTGTAGCTATACTTCGCCTATGATATGGAACTATGCTATCATTTCTAATATCATCAAGTAATCCATCTTTTCTCCTCATCTGAACCATACATTTTCATCGATTATTATCTTATTTGATGTCTTATTTGTCTAATGTTTTTCATTAAAAGAAAAAAAACATGTCAGCTGCAACCAACAACTATGATTAACGCTGAATTGGTCATAAATCTGCGACCAAAAGCACAATCAAGATTAGTTGATTGCAATCTGCAATAACTCTGCTATCAAGAATGTGTTGGTCGTCACAGATTGCAACCTATCGACAATCAAAATTAATATTTTTTTGATTAAGCGTATAGTCATTGGTTGATCGCTGATATTTTTATTAAACTTTTTGAATAATATCAGTTATTTTTTTTTAATTCAAAGGTTGGTCGTTGAATTTTCACAAAGTACTCGTGTATTTACAAAAGGAGGGAATTTTCTCCCTGATACCTAATCTAGTACTAATATATTATTACGGCTTATACTATGCTAATATAAAACTAATAAAATTAATACTATGTTAATACGACTAATACTATGAAAATACGACTAATATTATGCTAATATGACTAATAATATACTAATATACCTAATATTATACTCATACGACTAATAATATACTAATACAAGTAATATTATACAAATACGAATTATATTAAACCTAAGTGACTAATATTATGCTAATGCGACCTATAGAATACTGATACAACTTATACTACTCCTAATAAACTAATAACACTAAAAAAATACTAATACTACTCATACTACCCAAATACGAAAATCCTATGTAAATACTACTAATATCATGCTATTACGACTAATAATTCACTAATATAACTAATACTATGCTAATTGACTAATAATCTAATATGACTAACAATATGCTAATACAACCAATTATATACTTATATGACTATTACTATACTAATAAGACTTTTACTAAACTAATATGACTAATAATATGCTAATACGACTAGTAATATATAAATATGACTAATATTATAGTAATACAAGTAATAATGTACTAATACGACTAGTACTATACTAATACGACTAACATATACTAATATGACTACGATTGTACAAATACGACTTGTATCAAAATATCTAACTAATACAACTAACATTATGTGAATAAATTATAAAATTCTGATATTAAATTATAAAAAAATAAGATCCCACTTGACTATATTAACTTATAGATTAAGAATTAATTACAAATTAAGGATGATGAGTGAATAGTGCAAATATTGCTAATGTTACAACTAATTTGGAATGGAGGAAATATAATATATGATACATGTATAATAGGAAATTATCAATGGTACCCCTAAGTTTTTTTTTTATCATCAATGGTATCCTTATACTATTGAGCGCTTTACAATCGTAAGTTCGTAACCATTTAAAAAATTTTCCGTCAAAAATTGTCCAAAATCGTTAACTTTTTTTCTTTTTCTTTTATTTTTCAATTCAAGCATAAAAGAAAATTAACGGTTTTGAACGATTTTGGACGGAAAAAGTTAAAAAAGATTACGGTTGTAAAACACTAAATAGTATAAGGGTACTATTAATAATAATAAAAAATTAAGAGTACTATTAATAAAGGGCCAAAACTCAAGAGTATTATTTATAATTTCCGTATATAATAATTAGTATAAAGTTAAAAGTAAATCTAATTAACGTATAGGCCCCTGGCCAGGTTTATAATATGTATATAGACTTGACAAGAAGAACCACTAGCTCAATATTTTTTTTCGATCAAACTTTGATCTACACGCTAATTGTAGATTTGCGACCAACATTGGGCACATTTTGATAGTAGATTGTGACCTATTTATGACCATATTTCTGATTGCATTTAAAGTTATTTTACGACCACTTTAACTGTGACTAACAGCTGAAGTTGCAAATTGTTGTAGATAACTCTAGCTATCAATATGCAATTAAAGCGTTGGTCATAACTTTTTTTTTTTTTTTTTTTTTTTTTTTTTTTTTTTGTTTTCCGATCCTCTAACAAATTAAATGTGTCATTCTAACTTTTCATAAAAATTTAATTTTGAGACTTTAACCAAAAAATTATTATTGACAATTAAAACCCAATAATTAGTTTTATAGTCGATCATTATAAATAGAATTGTTTACTCAATTGGAAAGCGCAAAGGACAGTTTCCTTAATCTTGTTCTCTTCATGCTTAAGCAAATCAATACTATGTGCCAAAGGTGGGGGAAAAAGGTTTAAGAGAATCCCATTCAAGATCTTGTGAAGGTAGGTAGATAATTAACGTATTAGCTTATTCTAAAAATCTTCAAAATTAAGTATTTGTTGTGTGGTACCAAATTTGCCTAATTTTTCTTTTCATACCATCAAATAGACATTATTTTTATTTTTATTTTTAATTGTTAGTTATTTTTTTTAATATCGATCTATTCATTTTACCGTTTCAGCTTATCTACATGTTTATTTCACGTCTCTATAAAATAATAATTTACTCATTTTTCTTCATTTCCTACTAAATGTTTATAAGACAAATTTAATGAATTAAAAAATATTAAAACTTTACCATTTTTTGAATTTAAAGTAGACAGATAAATGAAAATATAAAAGACAATAAGAATAAAAAACCAAAATTTTATTATATACTCTAACTAAGACAAACCCACATTTTTTATTTTAAGTTTTAACCCTTTTTCAGTTGTTCTCTTAATGACAAACTAAAAAAAAGAGTTGAGAGAATTGATTTTTATTGAAGAATAAATATGAAAAAATCCTGATTTTGATCTCACTGATCGTATACTTTTTTTTGATTTTTTTTTTTAAAATGTACTTTTTTTTTTTTTCTAGCTTACCCTTAGTGCAATCTAATAGAAAGGCTAAATAGATAACAAAAATCAAAGATAAAGAAAAGGCGACAAGATAAGGCGAATACCCATGCAAGAT
Organism: Amaranthus tricolor; assembly: GCF_026212465.1. Lineage (NCBI taxonomy): Eukaryota > Viridiplantae > Streptophyta > Magnoliopsida > Caryophyllales > Amaranthaceae > Amaranthus > Amaranthus tricolor. Next base: position 17,748,451 of record NC_080051.1, on the reverse strand, counting down.
AAAAGACAAAGTTTGAGGACGTGAAGTCCGAGGTGAGTACAGTGCATAGCCAAAGCACGAAATTCACGTTGGCGTACGTGGTTCATTTTACATGTAAACCTTTGCCGGTTGCCTCGCTTTTAAAATAAAAAGAAAAAGGCAAAAGAGCCCACGAGAGATGCTTGTCTAATACTTCTTCTGTTCCATATTAGTTGTAATATTGGTAAAAATAACACTATTTATTCACCATTTTAAATTTGTGATTGATTTTTGATCTATAGGTTAAAATATAGTCAAGTGAAATCTTATTTGATTTGTCTCATTGCAAAAATTATATAATATCAAATTTTTATAATTTTTTTATTATACATAATTAAAGATATTAAGAATTAAATTTGTACATTGAACGCGTGAAAAAGTAAATGTTGCAAGTAAATTTTAGTGGAGGAAGTATCAATGCACTATTATTTTTTCTCAAATTGTTGTCAGATATGATTTCTCCGAAAGGCGCATTGGATATATAAGTTAAATAATACAAATTGAAAAGAAAATAAGAAATCAAACTTTTTGTTTTGAGGTCGCCTCTTTGAGAGACGGTTTCTCACGGAAGTAACTGATTTTTTATTGAGACAATTTTATGGTTAGAACTCTTAATAATGGACTTATTTATTGATTCAAGATAATAAATAATAACAGTTATATATATAATTCCTAAAACTAAGAATATTATTTTGTAAACCACATTATCTGTTAAAATTTAATTTAATAAATTTAAGTTTTGATTTTAAGTAAATATAATTTTGACCGCTTATATAGACCCGGTTAGATGGTCTTGTACAACACGCGTTGATTTTACCATGGCACCACTTCTTGAAAATTCCAAGCTTTTTTAATTAAACAATAAAAAATAAGCTTAATGGAAAATGTGATTTTTAAAATAAGTGATTCAAGAGATTCGAATGCACGTGAAGACTGGTTCTTTAGGAAAGTCAAGGTTAAGATAAAGGGCTTACAATTTTTCATCCTTGCTTCATTGTAAATATTTATTCATATATTTTGACCTATGATAATGTGAGTTGTCTTGTTGTTTACTCTATTAATTGCTCTTGGAATTTTATTGTATAGTTCTTGCACAAATCGGTCAATCAACTATTTTGTTCTTGACCTAAATTGTTGAATTATTGTTGACCTAACTGTAATTTAGGATAATTTATTAAATTTACTAATTTGTTCTTGACTTAAATTGCGTGTGAGATTGTGATTGTGATTGTTCTTGATCTAAATCGTGACTGTTATTGACTTAGATTTGAGTTTGTTTTTAACTATCAAATTGCTGGTTGAGATCCAAAATATATTATATATTCTAACATTAACTTAATCATGATTATTCTTTCATTAATTCATGTGTATGTGACATTAATTTATGTATCTATATGCTACATTTTAATTACTACTTTGCTGTTGCTGAAAAATAACGTGAAGATGAAGAAATTACTAAGCTAGTCTTTTAAGTAGGATGATGATTGAAAGTTGGAGGAATTAACATTATTTTTTATTGTAATTATTTATTTACCAAACACTTGTAACAATAGAATAGATAACTAAAACCTTCAAAGTGATTGATATATTCTAAATAAACCCATATTTTACTCTATACAAAACATGACCAATGTTTTGGGGCGTTAAAGAATATTTTTTAGCATGCTCATCCATGGAACAAGAAGTCTTTTTTACCCTAAGGTAACCAAACAAATAGGATGCTGTACCTAATTCATCAACAGGTCCATATTCTGATTTTATGTGTACCGAACAACTTGACTTTGACACATTGATTGAGACTCGACATCTTAGTACAATAGTTATGAGATGGTCAATAGATGATAGGGTTCTAAGATATATGCGGGAAGATGATCTTTATGGTATTTATTGAGTAGGTTAGATACCGTTGGATTGTGGTACGATTACCCCACTTGTTGAACGAAGGAGGCCAAAGACTCACATATTCCATCTATCGATAGGTGAGGCTACCATCACATTGCTTGATGTTGCTATACTACAAACTTACTAGTGAATGGGAGGAAAAACACTAGTCCAAGAGCAAGCCACACGAAAGAGTGGATACATAGGATGGCTAAATCTTTGATGAAGCAAACTTGGTTATTTCATACATTCAGTCATTTACGACACACCCTTGATCGAGACTGGTGGGATATAGTATCATATAGTTGTGCCAGTGTTGCATTTGTATTTCTCTACGAACATTTATGTCGAGCTGAATCGATAAAAGGAGGAAAAGGAGGCAGGTACATTGCTAATAATCTTTTAGTCATTCTACAACTATTAAGTAATATAACATATATTTACATAATTATGATGTTATTAATTTAGTATATTATTGATCATGTGTGCTCTAATACAATTGTGCATGTGGGAGCATATTATTTTATTTTTGTGCTCGTGTTGTCCGATCTCGATGTTGTGGGGGAGACGATGGGGGCCTATCTTTCTCCATGTAGATCCAGTAGAACCTCTATAGGACGAGGATTGTGATGACTAGTACTTGTGTTTCAACAGACACATGCTCACACCTCATAAGATTGTGATGGCTAGTGAGCATGTTCTTTGAACTATTGATATCATTCATATACGTTGATTTCATTTCATAACTAATATAATTGTTATATGTTGTAGATGATATAGCTGGTGGCGCATCGTTGATTTTTTTTTTAATGTGGTGGAGTACCACCACTCTAAACTAGGGATGGTCATGGGTCTAGGATCCTGCTGGACCTGTCTCGAATCCGCCCCTTTTAAAAAGGGTTTGGGTTTTATTTTTTGAGACCCACCGGATCCGAGTCGGATCTGATCTGGATCTAAAAAATACTTGGGGGTCCGGGTCGGGATCCGAGGATTAGGACCCGGACCCGGACCCGAACCCGGACCTAGACCCTACCTCTAGACTCGGATTTTGGACCCACCCCCAGACTCGGACCCAGACCCTTGTAATTATTGAATTGTCTTACACTATTTTGTGATTTTTGTCTATTAATCTGACTTCTACCCCATCCTAATATCCCATTTATTTACCATTTATATCTATAATATATAAATATATGCTAATTAGTACAAAATTAGTATATATTGTCTTACATTCTTACTATTTTGTGACTTTTCTATTTATATATATTTATATAATTAGTATTTAATATTTGTAAAACACCCTAATGACTTACAAAAAGTTCAAATGTGACAAATTAAATAGATATTTTTTAGACCCATTAAGGACCCTAGACCCATCAGATTCTAAGGGTCTGGGTCTGGGTCTGAAAATTTTAGACCCTTTCGGATCGCGTCTGGATCTATAAAAAATAAAAGGGTCCGGGTCAAGGTCTGGCCAGACCCGCTCTAGACCCGCCCCATGACCATCCCTACCCTAGACTGGTTGTGCAATAGTATGGTATGCGCCAAATGAGGCTTAACTATCATAAGACCATAAGAAGCTGTATAAGGTCGATCGTAAGCTATATACATACCAGTCTGTAGAAACGGTTAGAGATAACAAGGGGGGTGAATTGTTGTTTGATAAGTTTAAACATTTTTGCCCTGTTTTTGCGGAATTAGAAGCTTAAACTTAAATGCGCAAACTTAGAAAGAGACAACACAATTTTTACGTGGAAACCTTCTATGCCTAAATAGAACGAAAAACCACGACCCCCGAAATTTCAAATTCTCTACTATATTTTAGGCAATTAGTTACAATTACATAAAACAAATAAACAAAACTAGACCAACTTTTCTTTCTCTTTCTCTTTCTCCTTTTTTTTGCTTCACACGAAGCTTCTCTCTTCTTCCCTAGACTTCCCCAAGTCTAGTTACAATAAATCCCTCAAAAACCCTTTTTACAAAGGCCAAATACCTAAGGATTAAATTAATAAGTTGCACAAGAAATATTTTTAAGTTAATTGGCAATTTTTAAGCAAAGAATATATATATATATATATTTTTTTTTTTAAAACTCACGCATGGACAAAGAACCGGTTAAAAAAACTTCCTGTTACATAGGAGCTTTACGTAGCTATTTGAGAAAAAATAACTACCCACTACATCCTTAATCCCAAAATTAAGGAAGAGTAAGTGAAACTTGATTTGCAAGAAATAAAGCCATGGTTTTATTTTCTAAAATTAGGCTAAAATTAGGCAAGTTAGTTTTTCTTAATTAAACCAATAATTCAAGCCTATTTATGTGGAGAAAAATTAGAAGAAGTTATCTCCACCTTTTTGAAAATGTGCCGGTTATGTAAAAGAAGTTATAAAATGTTTTGCCAACTAACTTATTAAATTAATGATGTAACAAATTAATCTCAACCATACACATCAACTAAAAAATCAGAAAAATATTTCCTATAGAATTTTCAGCTGACGTTGATTTTTTCCGACTTGAGTCTTGGGAACAGGGCACTGTCTCCATTCATCGACAACTAACGTCAGATTATCAACTTAGGAACAGTAGACCTTCTGTCTACATTTGACTTCCTACAGCGATCTTCCTTATCTAACTTCCTTGGATATTTTTGACATGTACAAAGTTAATAGACCAAGTGGTAGACACTATTAACGATCTTTATCAAAATCGGATATCGACCTGCACACAATCTCTAAAATACAGTTGTTTATCTTAAGTGTAGTCATCATAAAAAACCTAAAAGGGCCAACACAGTCAAATGAAGTGCTGGTGATGTGCAAAAGTGCTATAGTCATCCTTGGTTATAAGCATCTACTTTGACCATTACCTAATAATGGTTTTTCAAGTTCCTCCACATAAGTAGAAACTATGGGGGCGTTGTTGACTCAACAACAATCGCCAACTACACTTAATTTACATCCAACGACTTTTGGACCCACTTAAGGTGAGACATTAAATGTATCTCCACACAAGTGTTGTTTGAGGCTTCAAGATCCCTCATATTGTTAGTGAACCTTGTAGTTTATCCAAGTCTAAATACCAATTATGAGGTTAATACTTTTGTTACCGTCTCTTAGATTGTAACTTGTATACATATTGATTATGAATATGACTTTGTAGTTGATGGAAAATTGTATATTAGACCTTTTCACTTAATTATTAGATTTTGTATATACTTCTTCTGTTCCATAATACCCGCTACATTTGAATAGTAACATTATTCATCTCTAATCTTTTTTCGTTAATTCTAACTCATGCATAAGAAATAATATAGTCGATCTTGTTTTATTCTTCTTAAAACCTGGTTTTTTAATATGTGATTTTCATAATTTTTCATTTAGTTAAAATAAAGATATTTAATATCAAAATATATATATATATATATATCAAATTACATGCAAAAAGAAATGTAGCAAGTATTAGGTATTGGAGAAAGTACAAGTTATTAGCGTTAGGATGCATCATGTGTTGAATACTTAAAATATTAATGAGGAAGCTGATATGGCATGTGATGGTCAATGTCTCAATGATACATGAATTTGATGGTTTAAATGCATTAATTACCTATAAGGAGTTATTGAGAAAAAAAAAATAAAAATAAATTAAAAAGTTAAACATACTTTGAAAGTACCTATCCTAGGAAACAACTTAGTCCGGTCAGCTTCGTCAAAGTCTTGACTAGACAAAGTTGGTTCAAGGGACAATGAGTCTTGACTAGTTTTGACTAGGAAATTTGTTGTAGTGCAATAATTTGCACTTATTATGGTTATTTATATGCTCTTTTTTGGTTGTTTAATGGTGATCTAGAGCTGTTTGTAGCTTATTTGCTCCATTTGGAATTTTATAGCCTATTTGTGAGAAAGTGACTTAATCACGATCATTTGTATTGTTATTGTGAAAATTATGGCTAATTGTGCTTATATGACATCAAGAAAAGATCAAGTTGTTATTAGTACCAAGCCATAAGAACAAATGCGACGTAAAGAGCCAAAGATCATGTTTTCTAAATGAATTCCCCTCCAACCTCAAAAGTCGAGTCGATTGAGGTAGAGTTGTGGGCGTCAACAAGTCGGCAGCAAATGAAGAAAAAAGAGTAAATTTTCTAATAACAAAAGTCGACTCGACTTAGGGGGAGAAAGAGTCATTGTCGACTCGATGATAAGTACTGATCAAAACATGATTTTTCCAGAGGCAAAAGCCGAGTCGGCAGTTGGTGCCCTTTTGTGACAGTCGACTCGACGGCAGGTTATGATGCTACATGGGTTTGTTTGAAGGCAGATTTGTTTAGTTTTTCATATCGTTTTCTAAAGGGTATAAATAGGTTTTAAACCCTCATTATTAGGGTTCCTTCTCTTGTTTTTTCTTTTATCACAAATTCTTGTGAGAGACGGTCTCTTTGAGAGACCATTTTCAATTAAACTGGTCCATAATGAAAAATATAGAGTAAAAGTAGGTATTAAGCTATAATAAGCTGGGCTTGAGAGACGTCTCTCTAGAGACTAGCTGTTCTTTTATTCATCTTTTAGTTTTACTCTTCATTAAGCTTTGTCATTAATCATCCTTTAATCATTGTAAGCTTTCTTTAGTACTTAATTCCTTGTCATTTGATTTCTTATATCAGTTTAACCTTTCAGTAGCAAATTTTAAGTGTTCTTAGTAATCATCCTTTAATAATAAGTAGTCTTGCTCTTCATAATTTGTCTCTTCAATCATTATTTGTGTTTCTCATTGTTTAATTATTGCTTTCCGTCCAAGTTTCATTATTATCATCTTTATTATGCTTAGTAATATTCTAGCGTTTTTGTTGTTTCCACCATGAATATTGAGTAGATCTTTTTTTAGGATTTAAACCTATAATTCAAGTATGATTTGATTATTGAAAGTGTCTATAAAATTAGAATTAAAGTGATTAAATTGTACTTATAACCCTAAATTAACTATGCTTTATTAGACTAATCAATAGAACTAGCGTTTAAGATTAGAATCGACGTTGCTTTAGGGTATATTTAGGTTAAATTCTTATTAATTCGTTCAATAAAACTAGCGTGGGGAAATTAAATTAATAGGTTCTAAATTTAATAGTTAATCAACAGAGTGAGAGTTTGAGATTAGCAAGATCATATTTAATCACATAATTAATCTGACATTTTATAGACACCGATAGAAGCTTTGATCATACGATAATTTAGAGGACTCAATACCCTTGATTTCTTTATCATATAGTTTTAATCCAAATTCTTAATGCATTCTTTGTTTATTAGTAAACAAACGATCAAATTATTTTCTCCTAAAGTAATAGAATGTGTAGAGATTAGCAAGTTTCTTGTCCTACTTTCTTTATGTTCAACCCGTATCTATACGTACACCGTACACTTACGGTTAAATAAAATTTCATATCATAGCAACTTTGATCTTTATTCTTTACCTAAATCTTCCTTGAAACCCAGTTACAGACCCGCATGAGTTAAAAGTCGTTGTCCATAACCACAAATTTTCTAGATGCATGATTTACTTTTAGCCGATTTTTTTATTCTCTATTAAAATGAACTCGATCATTTCAAAAGTTTCGACTTGTTGTGGGTCTAAGGGCCATTCTAAGCAAGTGCAAAGTGCCATTTATACAAGGCCTGGAAATAAGAAGGCTTATATACATACACCTATCCAATTCACTTGTAGTGTTTCATATGGGTTTTGCACAAATATTATTTATAGGGATCACTAAAAGGGTACTGAGTAGATATAATTATGCAAAAATAAACCAAAAGTAAACAAAAGGAGAAACTTTAGTAAGGATAAAATGAAAAAAACCATTACTAAAATAGAAAATGGGACATTAATAGAAAACTCACCTAATATAGAAATTGAACATTAGTGCTAAACTGAAAGGAGTATTATATACTAAAGTCATTAATTAGAATGACACATGTTACAACTATGCTTATTTTTTCACTATTGAAAATCTTAAGGGCAATATTTAACAAAACAACAAATTTTTATATTCATTAACATTAAGGAATATATTTGTCATAAAGAATATAAAATATACTATAAGATATTAAAAGGTTTATATTATTGTGGTTGACTTTTAAAGTCCAAATAAAATTAATAAAATAAAAATTTTATAAAATATTCATACTAAATATGATATCATTAGTGGTTACTTAAAAATATTTATTAATTAGTGTCAAAATATATGTTTTTTAAAAGTCATTTTAACAACAAAATGTCATATCCTTAATCTCAAAAGATTGAGATCGGCAACATAAACTGATATATCAATTCTTATGATCATCCACATGAATTCTTCTTTTATATTCGTTTTGATTTTCTTTCTTATCAATTTGTAAGTTTAGGTCTCCCATATCTCCACTCAAAAAAAAAGGATCACCCATATCATTTTTCACTCTTGTTCTCCAAGTCATCTTCGATCTTTTGCACCCTCTTTTTAAGTCATTTGCTATTTTTAAATATTGTATTTTTTATTTAATCATTTTTTTATTAGTTAGATAAATAAATGGTTCTGTTTCATATTGGAATAGTGAATGGATAGATCATATATTGGTGCAATTAGTTTCAAGAGCCAATCACTATAAAATTACTCTAATTAAAATATTATATTATAGTTGTATGAATATAATTTATTTTCAATACATCCCTCAAAATCTTATTCAAATTTCTCTTACAAAGTGAAAATTTTTAAAGTTATCAAATAGAAGAAAACAAAAAAGTAATAATGATGAGTTGATGACATGATCATTGAATTTTAAAGAGAAAATTATTACTGTATGAAATATACACTAGTATATAATTTTGATTGAACATGATGTTTGTACAGTTTTGTTTTAGTTGTGCTTAAGATAAATAGATAGATTGTTAATTTTATAACGAATTCTACGTCATTTTTTCACCTTAAATAGTTACTCTACCTGAAAAATAAAATTATTACCGAGTCTTGACTGTTGTCTCTACGATATAACTTTTAGAGAAATGAAAACAAACCTTAAGACTTATTGAAACCTCATACCACTCACTACAATAGGTGAACCTGATATATTCCTAATAGTGATAGGGCATTAAACGAGGCATAAGATGACCTGAACATTTTAAAAAGTTAACAGGTAAAGGGGCTTGGGAGTTGGGAGTGGCATGAGTCCCCCGACTTGGCACACGGGCACATGGATCGCCCTTTTCCATCTGCACTGTCTGGATTACCGGCAAACACAAATCAGGTGCGTTGTGCTAGGCTGCCTTACTCGGCACACCTCATTAACGCCTTTACATTGCACCCTCTCCACTCCTCCATACCACTACACAAATTTTCAAGTAACTCTGCCACTTCAAGACCAACACGACTCATTCGATATAATGGTGTGGACACATAACTTCCACCACCCACCTAGGAACACCATAAGTCATAATCATCCATCTTTAACCACCAGACAGAAAATTAATACAAACCATCTATGTTCAACCTCCAACGTTACCACCATCAACCACCATTTTGAAAACCAGGAGAGAATTTGCAAATCTCTGGAAAATGCACCTCAAAGGAAATGACCAACATTACTCCAAACCCTCCATTGCACTTATTCACAAGACCATAAAAATTCAAAAAATATTAATAGTGAACACTCCACAGAGAAAATGGACAAGATCCAAAGCTCCCATACTATTAAAAATATGAATAATATAGACTAAAAATCAACCCAAGAATCTAGAATGATTAGTCAATAAATAATATAGGAGGCATATCTTTGATTATTGATTACTACAAGGACAAAAAGCCAGACTCTTTTAACTTACTCTAAAAGTGGCTTTTGACAAATACTACTTTCTTCGTTTCCTAATGTTCTTTCCATTTAAAATATTTTATTTTGGAGAGAAAAATTTGATTAAGATTTTTAAGACATATATAGATGATAAAATATATTCATGTGAAATCTCGTTAGATTCGTCAAGTATACTTTTTTATTATATATTTTTTTATAATTTTTTATGATGCGTAATTAGATATATTAAGACTCAAAGTTTACTTTGAAAACTGTGCAAAAAGTAAATGGAAAAAACATTACGAAACGGAGGGAAGTGTAATACTATCTGCAGTACTTCATACCAACAGCAATCATTACCACTTTTGACTCAAACATAGATAACGGACGAAATTATTGGACTTATTTTGAAATCAATTGCCACCCTAAACTTTTAGAGATTTTTTTACTTCCCAACCCAAAAAGCTTCAACATCTGGCCTATAAAACCAGCTCTGCATTCGTGTTGTGTGCAACGTGGGTGCAAAGGTGATTTTTTTGGACAGTTTATTACCTAACATATCAGCGGCGAATTTTTGACAGTCAAACAAGAATATGACACTTGGACACACATAAAGTATCGAAGTCCGACTAATTTGGTACAAGATTACCATATTAGAAGTATATTATTTTCTTCATAATATCGCATCATATGTGCAAATAATACAGCAATAATATGATGACAACTTTTCTATGGCAGCATGACAGCCTCAACTATGAAAGAGTAGGGAAAAACTCAAGGAGCAGTTTACTTGGAAATGAATTGATGATAATGTTTAAAATATATAACAATTCATGGAAACTGGAGCAAACGGAGAATATCGAGGAGGTGGTATTACCTGTCCGTTGTTATAGTGAAAATTACTAATACTAGATGCAGTTGACACCGTCAATGAAGCTGCTGAAGCGCATAAATTGCTCATCAATTTGATTTGAAAATAATCACTGCTGCATTCAAGTCTTGGTTTGAAGCAACTCGGAAATATGGCACGTTCCTGAGAAAAGTAGACCATCACAAACTGGTGTTAGTCACAAATCCCACAGTTAAGAGTAATAATTAGCAAGAAAGAACACGAGGGATGCTCCATCAAAAAGGCTTGCTACTTTTATCAGATTCAACAAAACACATGATAAATCATAATTAGCAGCCTAGTGAAAGGAAAAAAGTAAGCAACTAGTTTAAAAGTGAGGCAACATCTTCCCAGTGCCCACAACACATACTAATATTCTCTTGCACCATCATATTGTCAGCAAATGCCTATAGTGCAATGCTCATTACTCCATCAGAGTTGTTGCACCTGAATGTTTCTCTGTAGATACTGGTGGGTCCCAAATCCAAGGCCAACAACAATGTTTTGGGTGCCACAAAACTCATTAAACAAAATGGAACTAAAACCAAGAAACAAACAATTTACTATCATGGAAGCAATCATAGCTAGGAAGAAGTCAACTAAAAATGAGGTGAAATCCAGATTGGTCATCCTTTCATTTCATGCCCAACATGTAAAGGCATAAGATTCCCAGACAACCAGAGCAACCACCTACATAGTTTCAAATTGTGTAATGATTACCAAATATGTATTAGTATAATCCACCATGCATCTCCCATGTTCATTCACTCCAAAAACACAACTCAACTTCAGATGGCAAGAAGGCAAACACTTATCCTCCTCCTGTTAGCATGGTTTCTCTTCACAGCTTTTCAATGTAATGGCAGATTCATAAAGATTCAAGCAACCAAATCAGGCAAGATACACTCTTACATCACTTCAGAAAGTAAATTTTTCGCAATCCCATACAAGTGTCCTAAGTTTATGCAAATAGACAGATTTGTTAGTAATTACATTTGTGTTCCAAGAAATAAAAAATAATTTATCAATCAAATTTTAGTATACTAGCATTTACATTGATATGAAACATGAAACCAGAAGATATTAGTACATTAATGATTTATCAATCAAAATTTTGGAAGATATTGACTGGAGAAATTATTGTTTGATGGAACTTTCTATATAAAAATACATTTTTATTGCGTACACAAAAAACACATTGATAAACATATCATGAGAAATTACCTTTGTCCAATGCCTTCTGCAGTCAATTTCAAGCTACGGAAATTGCAGTCCAGCTCAAAGTGGCCATCAGAACATCAAGTTTCTGCATGGGTAGGTGCCAAAGTAGTGCCTTCCAACATTTACCAAGACATTAATCATCATAAAAAAAGTTCAGTTAATTGTTTAACAAATAAATCTTTATGTGGCAGGATGACATGAAAAAAGTCCACAAAGCACCATCAGGACCAAATCCAGTCGGAAACCATCGCCCACCAACAAGGCCATGAAAGTATGTGTGTGATTCTGCAAGAAGAGTAGAGCTGATAATGCAGGAACAAATATTTGTAAGATGAAAATTAGAATATTGTGGGGGTACAAAGATGTGAAAGTATTTAGAATCTCGGTTCCATTATCTTTATTGGCTATAGCCTTATGTAACTACGAGTGGTTAGTGCATTTATTTAGTTTCTGGATACCAATTCACAGTAAATGACCGGTTTGCTTAAGAAAAAGCTAGAAGATTTCTTGTTATCAACTTACCAAGCATGAGCATTATATTGCAGCTTTATGATTTGAACACTTTCAAAAGTATGTTTGAGTGCTCAACTGGTGCTAGATACAAAGAAACCCCAGCAGATAGGAGAAAGATAAGTGCAATTACCTGCGCAAGTTATTATTTTCCAGTCTGACTAGTGGTAGGTATCTGCTGAATACTTGAAAAGAAACATACCGAGTATACAAGGTAGTATTATAACTCTGAAACTAGTTAGCTAATAATGCTTAAGGTTCAGCTAGATTCAGAATAGCAGTTTACAAACAAGTCCAACTCAGTGGACTGCTAAACTTAACAAGTAAGTTTCTTCAAAAACAAGTCCCAAAAAGAATTCATAAAGCTATGATAACTGTCTGCTTGATAGTGCCCATCCAAAACCATAGCACTACGCATGAAATCACACAAGAGGCCATATGAGGATGTTGTTGCTTTTAATTCTAATTTCATATCGTACCAAATTATTTGTTACAAAAATGTGGTCAGCCCAAATTACATGGAAAGGGCAGTGACAAATGCGCAGCTTCACAACATCAGAGGTTGAAACAAATAAGACATCGAATGGCTGCTATGACCCTGACTATGATATGATTTCATGAGATGTACAAAACTGAATATAAATTACATACAACTCAATGCAATCAAACCACACGCTTCCGCTTTGATCGCTTGCTCTTCTTTGGAGTAGAATACTTGGGAAGCTGTTTGCTGTCACTAGATACATATGCCTCTTCTAATTTATCCTGTCAAAAAAAACTTCTTTTTTACTATCTTCAGCGCAATATGAACTTATTGACATTATCACTTGATTACCATATGCCAGAATTTTAAAAAACGAAAAAATTTGGAGTACCGACTATAGAACTTCAGGTCAGAGAATCTTCAAGGAATATAAGCTCAAGAGGAAGCCCACTCTAGCTTTTATAAAAGAACTTTTAACTACTAAAGATTAGATGCTCACACATGCATTCTTATGTAACACAAATTGCATAGATGAACTAACGTAGACTTTCAGTGACCAGGCTAATTGAAGGCAACTACTTTTGCGGCTCATACAATGCATGGGCTGGACAGAACTTAAATTGTATCAAGTTAAAAATAAATCCACATCAGTAAGAATTAAAATGTGTTAAGTATTGTAAGTATGTGAATTAGCATAGTTGATAATACACTTATAAATTAAATAACAAATAAAAGTATAAATAACATATCTTTGTATCATCGTACGTTTACTTCTTGATTATATGTGATACTCGCTTTGTCCCAAAACAGTTGCTACATATCCTTTTTTAAGCAGTCCTAATATAGAGCTACATTTCTCTAAATGGAAAATTTTACCTCCTCAACTCTACTCCTTTTAACCTATTGCACATCTCTTTTCCTCCCAAATCTAACATGTGGTCTCCCACTCCCACTAAATTTTCTATAAAAGGTTATGTGGAACGAATAAAAAAAAAGCTCAAATAGCAACATAATATCTATTGAGTAACCCCATTACATCTCAAACATGTGCAAGTACTTCCTAAGTTTTAATTACTAGCCACATTTAACTCTTGCCTACCCAACACACTATTTTGAGCAGCATCCCTATAATTCCATATCAATTGAAAGTATTAGAAGTTTATATTTTGAAATAAAGCTTTAAAACTAATGTAATAAGATGACGAGTATGAAAAATAGGGGGAAAAGTCCACCTGTCAGGGGTATTTAGAACCGGAGAAAGCAAATAATTTTATGACTTAAAAGCACTAGTAATAATTGACCATTGAAAAACTTATGGATGCTTTTCTACCACAGCTACATAAATATATACTAATTTTGTCAACTATCATCTTAGATGTGCACATCAAAGACCACAAACAAAGACAAAATGTTCAGGCAAAAGTCATCTATTAGCAAGTTTTAACAGACACTGAATGTCATGGCTAACTAGTAATACCAGTGACAACTATTTCACATAATACATGACTATGGTCAATCACTCAGTTGCTCACCGTTTCTTTAGATTCATCATCAGACCCAGTTTCAGTATCAGATACAGATGCCTGATCATCTGGCAGTGCTTTGCTTATTTGTTTACGTCTTGCTTCTTCTTTAGATGGTCTTAGCCTATTTTCAAAAGTCAAGAGGATATTAGGATACCAATCAAAAGAAATACTATACTGGACTACCCAACCAAATAATACTAACCTATCGTCAATCTGAGCAGGTTGAGATGCTGAACGTTTTGCCTTTCCAGCACTAATAATGCCACTGGCATTCTCATTTACAACAGGCTTTGCGCCACCTAATTTGCGTAGCCATACCTGCTGTGCAGTACTCAGAACATTATTTGTAAACCTGTCAACCAAAACTTCATATTTCAGAGAATAAGTCTTTAAGATTATCACTATAGCATACTGAAAGTGTGAAACTCAGAAAGCAAATTACAATGAGCTAGTTCTAGTTGCTTACATGACACAAAGTAGCAAAATGGACAACAAAGGCCTATTGATTCATCATATCTTTTTACTGGACAACAAAAGCCTAATGAACCATCTATCTTTTTACTGGCCTTGTTCAAAAGATAAGCATCAATGCAATAAAAATCAAACAAGAGACACAATAGTAATTCCATCATCTTCCACCACTGTCCACCTCTTATTTTTTTGGTTAACGTGAGACAGGGATAGCAAATGGGTAAATTTAAGGGTTTTACATTATAACTGGGTGGGTATGGGTATGAATTGAGTGGTAAGTGGGTTGATTTGAGTATTATAAAAAAGCACCCACCAACGGTAGCGGGTAGGTGATGGATATAAAAGTTTACCAGCTGCATACCCACCTGCCTGGTGCCCACAATATATTTCTTTATAATATATATTATTCCTAAAAAATGATCGACAAAAATCTGAAAAAGATTTGAATCTCAGATTGGCTCAACTAAAAGTTACAAAAACAAAAAAAATCCTTGTAGATCGGGCGGGTATAAGGAAAGTACAAGGCGGGCATGATTGTGATGGGTATAGTTGGACAATGGATGGAGATGGTTTGTAATACGTGGCCATGTAGCCACATTGGTTGGTGTGGGTATGAGAATTGTATCAGTGGCTATGTGGTAGGTAAGAAAACTTAAGGATAAGTGGGAGAGGGGACCAGCACCCACCCACCATTTTTCCATTCCTAACGAGAGATAGGGTATTTACTGGGACTGCTAATTGGATTAGGCCTCTGTCGATAGGTGGTCCAGCCCATTGGACCCACCGTTAAAGAGAGAGGGAGATGCATCATTGTAATTCAAAATATCCATTAGTCAGAATTTCCCCAAAATTTAACCTTGATGAACATACTATGACAGATGTCGGCAACAATAGCAGCCAGAGACACAAGAATCAATACAAAGAATCTAAATCTATTATCTTTGGGGCTTCTTACAAAATTTTAAAAAAATATCAAGTTAAATTGGGAAATGAAAGAGGGACTTAGAAACAGACCAGTAGATGGATAATCCGGATGGAACGGATAATGAAAAATAACCAATCATGAGAGGAAGGAACTTCAGGACGAGAAGTGAATTCTTCTGAGATGGATCAGTCTGCCCAAGTATACCTTTCAGTAATTGCCATCTTCAAAAAATGATAAAGAATGTATGACAGACAAAAACAGAAGAAATAATCTTACTTCAGGAGGCTTCATAAGCTCCATTGAAATATATTGTGAGGCAACTAGCAGGACAGGCAGAACAAGGTAAGCTGCAGTATCGCCCCAGCCAAGGGGTGGATGACCATCCTGTAAGGTGACATACGGTCAGAATAATGAGAAGAAGGTTATACACTAGAACATAAACCAGCTGTGTATATAGATTTACAATTTTGCATAAGACAGAGAAAAAGAAAAGAGACAGATAAGAACCAATATAAAAAAAGAAGACAATTGGCATAAAAGCAAGCAAGTAAATCTTACTACAGAAGAAAAGGGGAGAAGAAAGGAGCTGAGAAACTACTTTTTGAGTGATCTTTACACAGAAGCGCAGAAATCAGGACATAATTTATATGCATTAACTACTATCAATTTGCTGTTGGAGCAAGCAAAAGGAAGTAGTTGGAAGAAATCCAAGGGCAAGCCAGAAGAAAGTACGGATGAAATTTACTCTACACCTCACACCATGACCCCCTAATCTGCAAAGAAAAGGGGGTGGATTTTGTATCATGGTATTGTATGATAATCCCTCCATAAAAAAGAACCAGTTGTCATGTTTCCTCCTAGTAAAGTTGAATACTCAGATAGACAACATAGCTAAATACATTTGTCCACATAGGTGACAATGTACCTTCAAGTTGGCAATAAAGCTTTACAAACTACCAGCCAAAATGACGACAAGAATGATAAAGCAATAGTACCATTAATTATGATTTATGATGATATAGTAATTAATACTTGGGAATCAAACAGGCAAGAAAAACTTGACGCATCCAGTCCCACTGGAGTGAACTGTAAGGCTCACCACACCTATAACTCTGATTTTTCAATAAGTCATTTATCTGCCTCTTCATCTATTCATTCTTCTGACATCATAAACACAGGCAAGTTCCTCATTCAATTTCCTCCCGAACAGAATATAAGTGCAATGCAAATTAAATGCCTTAAGACTTTGTGCATCATTATCATAACTAATATCTTCAAAGAAGACTTGCATCCAATCAAGAGAATTTGGATCCAACCAAATAATTCTACACTGAACTCATAACTGTCAGATTTACTAGCTTTCTCTAATACGCGTCACGTACAATAAAAGCCAGGTATTCTAAACTGACAGATACATAGCATACAACACTACTCGTACATTTCATTTCCCCAATCAATTACATGAATCCCACCTAGGCAATACTCTATCTCTAACGTATGAAACTTACCTTTGTAAAAGCACAGACTGTTTGTCATTGATCCTTGAAAAAATTAAACATCTTCTTTAATTTATAAGAAGTGCATGTGATCAAATGAACCATTTTACAATAGTCTATAATCTGAAACCAAATATTTAATAACGCTTGGCTTTATCGAGAATGGACAGAAGAGATAGATAGTGTCTTCATACAAAAACAATCCTTCAACAGAAGAATATAGATATTAGACCCATCTGGAAAGTTCAATCATACCCTTAGAAACAAAATTCCAGATGAAAAGTGGGGACCGTAAAACAGACACATACTGTGTAGACTTTTCCAAAAGACTAAGCTTTCAATAAACTTCTAGAACACATGCTTCAATAGAAGAGTAAACAAGACACAAAAAAGATTAGCAATACTTTCACTGATGTAAGGCAACAGTACCACAAAAGGAAAGAGCCAGGAGATGCCGGCACCACTTTGACGTGCAGCAATTGTAGTTGGCCCCCCCAACGAAGGAATCCAGAAAAATCCTTCTGTCAGCAATCCCTTCAAGTTCAAAAGTTTGAAATCATCGATTAAATCACAAGTGATATTTTAAGTACTCTCAAAGGGAACAATCAACTTGATGTAACTCACCTCGTTAGCTACATTTGAAAGAGCTTGATACAATCCTATCCAGACAGGTATTGTTGCCAAAGTGGGAAAGCACCCTGTCAAATATGAATATAAGTAACAGACGAAGTTTTCAGTACAACTTAGAAACCATTGAATAGACTGGATAATATTAAACTCAAGTAGTCTTGCAGTTTTGATTTTAGGAAGCATCAAGGTGGCCACCATCAACCATGATAGTGGTATTCTATATCTCCACCAAGAAACATGGTATAGCGCTAAACCACAGTAAATACAAAGGAACAACATGCAATTTAAAAAAATAATTAAAAAATAGCCACTTGACATCCAGAAAATAACGACTTCGTAGCTTAAGCTCAGCATAGTATAGGTAAACAAATTGTATGACAAACAATCATATAGCATGGTTTATCAGCATACAATGACCAAACAGGGAGAAACTACGAGATAGAACAGCTTACAGACAGCAATTATGAAGTATTAAAATGTCTAGGATAACCTAATAAAGTTCAAATCTCAAGATCAGACCCATGAAGAGATTCTTTAGTTAAAACTTACGACAAATGTCCAAGCCAAAATTTTATTAAAGCCTATTAGAATGTTCATTACCTTTTTATAATTCTGTTCCTTATTCAATAAGCAAACATATTATAGTAGTAGTACCAAAAGTGAGCTTACATGGTGACAGATTCGATTCATAATATTCGTTCACATGTACTACTTTCACTTCGGTAGGATGAAAGAAATTGGCAGAACTGAAAAAGGTTCAGTCTGTTTTTACAGTGTTCCATGCATGTACTCTTTTCAACTCTGGTACAATGAAAAACATTGCCGATTGCCACAGATGAAACATATCCATCACTGTAGTATTTAATGTGGTGTCCTCTAGCTCCAGGTTAATGGTTATCCAGAAAGCTTCTTCCTTTGTTAGCTGATGTTTGTTGCTCATTCATTTAATTTACTTGAGCAGAACAAATATTCAGTTACTAGATTATTCATTCCAAACAGGAATATCTTCGATTTTGTAATTAGCATACAAAAGAGCTTCAATCCTTATTAACTGTTTTTGAAATTTTCAGTCAGTCTCATTCAAAATGGACTCAAAAATCAACCCCAGTTGATGCTAACTTTGATGGGCAGGATATGATGGATTAAAAAGATCAAGAAAACAAAATTGAGTTTTGCATTATTTTTAGACAAAAGGTTAGTTTTCATGAAATGCATACGACATCTACAATGATAATTCAAATTGAGTTATTTTTTATGATTCCCTACGGTCTACAACCTGTTGGTGCCAATGCAACACAATTCGCTAGAAAATTCGTTTTTTGAATTTGCAATTCACTCAAAATGGCCCAACAATAACCCAAATGAGAATGATTTGCTTTGTTCAATTCGTTACTCGCGAGGAGATTTGCGAATCATGTGACATTTGGTTGATGCAATCAAAGTGGAACAACAAATAATATAATGAATTTTGAGTGTAATAAAGAAAGTTATTGCAAGAAGTGTACTGTACTTCAGTACTGCAAGATAGCAGAAAAAATGGTGAGTCTTCAAGAGCGCAGAAAGGGGAAGAAAGAACACAAATAGATATTTCACCATTCAGGATTTTTGAGACAACCTTCACATTCATAATCCTCTGCCTGTGTTCCTGCATTCGTTGCAGCTGCAATCGAACTCGAGAACAGAGCAAAAAATGTGGAATGGTTGAAGGAAACATTCTTATCTATAATGCAATCACTTCCAAGCATCTCAAAAGCACAAATATACTAGTGCAAGCATAGGCAATTGGGAAGTGGAGTGGGACGGGGAGAGGCTCCACCATTTCAACCTAGACGAAATGAGTTTTCATGGCCAGCCCAGAAAGAGGCTTCTAGATCTGAGTCCTCGGGGTGGACATCCTCTGAAAGATTCAGTAGATACCTTGACTGTCAAACTACTGATCCATCATACTCAAAATACAAGTCATCGTGTTTATAGTTGAATTGTCTAAGAATGATCCTCAAGAATTAAGATAATGGCTAACTTTTGGATTCTAACTTAAAACAACTTTGACAGCTAGCCATCAGATTAGAGCACGATAGGTTCTGGAATGTTACACAAATATCTTCACAGTTTGTAGATCTTTCCTTGTTCTTATGTGATATGTCTTTGATGAATAATGCTATTATGTAATACTAAAATATGATAATAATTAACAATATTTATATAGATTATGTTGTTGGTGCGGTAATATTTAGAGAATTTGGAGCACAGAGTATCTACTAGCAATTTACTTAAAATGTATTTCCAAACCAACCATATGATCACACCAACACGGGTATAGATGATTGATTCTTCAATCTTTAGTACTTAATTTTGAACCAACTACTTGAGATTTTGTCAAAAAGTAATTCATCTGTGTATATTGAGATTCAGAGATTTAAGTAACAAAAATATCAGCCTCCGTAGCTTGTTCAGGAAGAAAGACACAATGAAGTTAACAATGTTCAACTGCAAGAAAAATCTATGGTATTTGCTGTTGAATATAGAAGATTATCATGATCATAGAATCAATAAGGGTAACTGAGTAACATAATTATTAGCCTCCTCAATCTCATAGTGGCTTTACCATTGAGTACATGAAGAAAGACACAATGAAGTTACTACCAGAAAGTCTATGGCATTTGTTGTTGACAATTGAAGGTTTTTATGATCATTGGATCAATAAGGGTAAAGGGCTTAGAATAGCTCTTCAGTACAACATAAGAAGTAACCAAGAAATTCTCTATAAAACAAAAGGACTTCAAGTTACAATTAAAAAAATTAAGGTCATAACATTGAAAGATGGTTCAAAATTCATGGTCATCACTCCCAATCAGATGATGAAAGGGAGAAAAAATTTCAGCAACAATTCAAGATGAAGAATATAATACACTGAAGTTAAGGTAACATTGAAATCTATTCACATGCGACCAAATCAATTCAATGAATTTACTTGGAATCAGAAAATACTAGAAAATGCATATCCAGTTAAAGATATGATCCATAAAATCCTCATATGCCATATATTTTTGGCAAATAAACTATGTTTTCCCTGTCATATCTTGCAATTGGGTAGATGGTGTTTTAAGGGGATACAAGTCAGATGCGTTTTTCTCCCAACTATTTGAGTCCTATGATACTACAAACACAAAAGAAAATAGCATTAAAATTATAATGAACCATATTGGCAATATTAGACCACGTGATCACTTATGCTAGAAAGATGCGCTACATGACTCATGTACCTGGATTCAACTCATAGTCTACGCAAATATCATGGTTACACGATGATGTTTAATTTTAACAAGTATTCTGTTCAGGGCCAATCAATGGACCGGCAACTTTTCACTGGTAGTTGGTAGACTGAAGAATGGATGATATTAAGAAGAGCAGATCCCTCAAGAAATGAAGGTTCCGGGACATGAATACAAAACTTTTGGGTAATTAATTGATAATGCTTTTAATAATACTACTATTGCCAACAAAGCTTCAATAGCTACCACATGTTCAATAAATATTTGATTACTTAGCATTAAATGAAGCTGGAACATTAACTTAAGATACATTCCTTCAAATCGGTTAAGGCTAGAGAAATCTTCCGTCTATCTGAAGACTCGTGAAGCAGGCTCTATGACTAAGCAAACTAGGGTTCCTTTTACTACTAGTAGAATTTAAAATACTTAAGCTTTTCACGTACTTCAATTTATAATGGATATCAATTATTTCACACAATTGCAAATTACTTTACGTCAACAACTTCGAATTATTTTAAGAACTCAATGAAAGCTCTAATTCTATTCTTATAAGGAGAACTTAATTGTTTTCATTGAAAATCAGTTTAATTATGTCAATTTAATGCAAAGATTTCATCAAAGGAAAAATATATAGAAATTTTATCTGACAAAGGCACAAATACTCCATGATGTAAGCCATACTGGAGTAGTTTTAAGGAAACATGAACATTAAGTTGAAGACAACAAGCACACTACTATTCAATTTAAGGCTCTAAGATCCCAATCCGATTTTGTGTGCTATACTACCACTTGATGAACACCTGAACCGTGTAGATACAATATGAAAAAGTACAAGGTCAACAACCAGGCATTAAATGTTTAGTAATCGTTAAGTTTGATGATTTGCTTGCCTTCTTTATTTTCCTACACCTACAAATAACAAGGTCAACAAATTTTGACCCTGGGTTAAGCCCTGTATGTTTGTTGGAGTTCCCAATCCCCATGCTAAAAAAATTATATAAAACCATAAACCTGGCTATAAACAAGATCAATGTATCTAGACATGTCTTTTTGTTAATAAAAAAATATTAATACACTTATTTCTTTCCATTTCCCATCCTAACCTTATCAAGTTATCCTAATTTGAGTAGAACCATATGTAACCTTTATGTAATCTAAATAAAGACACTTACTAACTAGTAAAACTAAAAGAACAAATATGCTAAAGTGTGAGAACCAAGCAAATGCTCCAAACAAAAAAAGAAACAAAATGGAAATTTATTGAAACTTCACCTGCCAATGGATTAACACCAGCTTGCTTGTAAAGGCGTGATGTCTCGAGTTGTATCCTTTCCTGAAAAGGAATTCAATAGCTCCATCAGACTTTCGCTAAAACTTAAATTAAAATCAATCTTATACCATTGTTTGTTTCAACAGGAAGAAAACAAGGAAAGTAATAGTAAAGGGAAGAAAAATCCATCGGATTAGAAATATAATAAAAGCAAGCTGTTGCACTCTAATTTCTTGTGTTCGTTGTAATAAGACAAGTTCACCCCTTTCACCACAATTGCAATATATCTAGACATCTTAATGTAAATTAACCAGATGATGCACTCAGAGGAATCACATATTCACATAGGACCTCAAAAAATTAATGTACTACGCAATAAATGGGCTAGAAATGTGCCAGAATTGGTTCAAATTCAGCTTGAGCACACAATTGTCCAAGTAAAAACATTGCAATAGTGTAAAATGACACTTACCTGATTCCCTTTATATCTTTCTTGAATGGCTTTTATCTTTGGTTGGAGATTTTGCATAGCCAGTGTTGATTCAACCTGAAAATAAAGAAATTTTCAACAAGCCAATCATCACACTCGTAGTTTTCCAAGTGCTACATTATTTCAGTGATTTATCTCCCTTTGAAGTGATGCGTAAAGATACATATGTATATCTATTCCGCCACATACATAGTTAGTTGGTGCATTGACATAACCCAATCAAGAAGATACATTCAATTTATAAGTCAATTGTAAAGTATGTAGACCTCTAATTCTTGTTAGTGGGAGATATGCATGCTTCAATGATTCTCGAGAAAACTTTAGAACATTAGCCATACAAGATTACACCAAAATAAGGCAGTTGTAACCACCAATGAGAATACACACATTGTTTCCAACAAAGATTTGCTGAAAAGGATACTCAATGAAAGACAAACCTGTTGCTTTGTCAAAGGAAAAGTTGCAATCTTGACGACGACAGTGAGTAAAATGATTGCAAAACCATATGAATATGGAACATGTAAAGCTGAAAGCCCGTCTTTCATAACCTATCCATTGGAAGAAAGTAAATTGTTTATGAGGTTGAACCAAATTAAAAAGCAAAAAAAACATGGTTATTGAAATTTGTATAATGAAAAGTATGGGGAGGTCATGACCCATGGCACACAGCTTACCTTAAACTCAAAAAGTGATAATTCTTCCCATAATAATACATGAACATGAAAGGAACAAAATGGTAAACTAAAACAAGTAACAGAAAATGATAGTATTGCAAAAGGCAGAAAAGGATGAAAATTCATTTTAAAATGATAGCTAGGTGGCATGATTGTTTCCAAAATCAAACTATTTACTGTATTCATTAAGTTGTTCCTTACTCAACTTCCAATCACATAAATTTCATACAATTCTCATCTTCATCTATAGATTTTGAGCAAAAAAGAGTCAAAAATAGTGAATATGATAGGATATGTGTCATGATTGCATAAAGTACAATGTTGCATTGTTAAAAAAGTAAAGATGCAAATAAATAGAAATTAGGATACTGAAAACATATAGAGATAGTACAATTTTCATCGTTTATGACGAACGCTCTCTTTGTTTTCACTAACAAGGGTATTACAAGGGTAAGATTGCATACATTCAACACCTTCAAATCCCATCCAAGTGGAAGCCACTTAAGGAGTTGGGTTAATGAAATGTTATTTTTGTTGTTATGACCAACGCTTTTGATACCCATGCATGACAAACACGAGTTAAAAACTTAGTGCTTGTCTTTACAACAAAAGATAAGTGGCAGTGCTATAATTTTTTCTCTATGGATTTGAAAACTAAATCAAACAATATATGTAATATTCTAAAAATTCAAATTACAAATAACAATCCTAGGAGAGAAATTACAATAATGAGAAATGAACAATTAGGTCAATGGGCGACAACATGGAATAAAATTGAGGTTGTCTTGTTACATTACCTTTAATTTGGAATCATGGAGTGACAACCATTATAAGCATTATTTTAACATATTATCCATTATCATTTATTTTTTTTAAAAGTGTATTATGTTCAAAAATGACTTTTATAAGCTTTAATTGAAACAAATGTCCTTAAAAACTTAAAATACTATGAGAAAAAAAAAATTTCAAGTTGAAAATTTATATCGGATGTCTTCGTAACACTGTGAGGTGCCGCATCATCAACATCGTAACCGTTAATGCAATTGCGACGATGTACGCGGTTTTTTTCTATGGGTGACAACGAAAAGGGGGGAAAAGGATAGAATCCTTGACCTTTGATATTGAGTGGCATCCTTTACCACTGGGTTTCGAGATGAATACATGTTAGGTTGAGTTGAACCCACTATACTATGCTAAAACGTTCCAGGACAAGAACAGTTTCAATGTTTTCCATTTAATAAATTGAAGTTTACTAACTAAATAAAAGTGAAATGTACTCTTGCACAATAATGATTAGTGTTGATTTTAAACAATTTTGACAAATGTATAACTCAAGAATACTAGTTCTATAGTGTACTCGGTATTTCTATTTGGTTTTGTTTGATGTAAAAGTTAATGCTGTGGGGATTTTCAGGAGGCAAATACTACTAAAAAAAATTTCTCTGATGTCAAATATGAATGATGTGGCACCAATGCAGAAGTATATTATACTTGTGTCCAGTTAGTAGCCTTCAATTTAAATGAACCAGATCTAATAAACAATTAACATGATTTCAAGATTTTGTATGAGTTCACCTAAAAATATCATGAAACCATATAGAGGGTAGTTTAAGAACCTTTTTTCTACAAAGTTAATCAAGTTGCTATAAACCATAAGATGTATGTTGATTATAACACACTTGGGCCTTTTCTCAAGAACTACTAGCTACTAGAACGAAAAGAACTAAACTAAGGTGATGTAAAATCTTAGCTAGAAGAATATTGGAAACAAAAGTGCAATGATAAGAGGAATTTAATTGTACTCACTTAATGAAGTAGAAGTATAGTGAAGTAATTTGAGTGTTGGTACTAAACTCGAGTGAAGTGTATTTGATATATACGTGACATGGGTGATTAGTTGAGAGATCGCCATTTTCCAACTGTTTAGATTTTCAAACATACAAGTATATTATAGTCAATGTATATCTTCCCTAGTATGATTATAAGTTGGCTCATATTATTAGCAAAAAAAAGAGGGATCAAAGAGCAGTATGTATATTAGGATAATCAAAATAATATATGATTAACAGCACAAATAGTAAGAAACTCAAGGCTACAAGAAATTTCCATAATTTTTGTATTCCAAATCCAAGATGTCAATGTAAATCCAAGAACATTATAACCTTAATTTTAAACATACCTTAGTTTCTCCATTATAACCTCAACTATAAGCACAAACATATCACACACCAAAAATAACAAGAACATTATAACCTTAATTTTAAAAGTATATTGGTGCATCATTAAAACCAAGATTTCAATGTAAATTCTTCTCTCTCTCTAAATTCGGTGCAATACAATATATGCCTTGAAAGTTGAAGCATGGATTTGTTTTGCCTTTTATCCTTCCATGTGGTACATCCTTAAAATAGTTAATCTATATCTCCACTAATCCTATACTCCATTGTCCATGACAGCCACTCTCAAATCTATTAAGAAGATTCTCATTAAATACTCTAGCTCTCCTTGTATTACAATTGGGCAACCTTAAGTCCTATACATAAGCACCATTGCAAAAATGCATTGTTGGTTGCAATTGCGATGACAGATTGTTGATGCGGTAAAGATAGTGATATGCTTATCATAACACTAAATATCGCCAAAAGCATGAGATTTCTTTAAACTGTCCAAAATGCGATTTTTTTACACCTTTACAACGCAGAAAATATCACCTCGGTTTCTTTGAAAACCTTTACAATGCGATCGATGTGCTGCGATGCGACCTTATTTTGCTCTATATTATGCACCAATTGTGCCCTTTTATAACCAAATGAGTGAAATCTAAAGTAATCATAATTCTCAACAAAGTCAAACTTGGTGAACTTCAGTCACACTATGAGTAAGGTAATTCACTAGGTAACTCATTTTTCAAATTCAGTCGCCCAAAATGGCCCAAAAATAGCCCATAATGGACTATATTTTGTTTTACTCAATTTGCAAGGAGATTAGCAATTATAACACTACTATACTTCAAAATCCGCAACTTAGTTAGTTAAACCCTTAATTTTTGTCAATTGTGAAATCAAATCCCTTTGTTTTTAATTGAGGCAAATTAGTCTGATAGCTTTTTCTATCGTGAAATTAAACTCAATTATTATTTTCCAGCATAATTTTTGCCCAAAAATGTTGACTTAGACGTGAAAATGATATTTGTAAATTTTAAAAGAATAATTTTTATGTAGTTTTCATTCCCTTTTTCTTTATGGCAACTATGTGTTTTTAATAATATATTGAGTATCTTGTAAAATTAAAGGCTCAACAA
Organism: Amaranthus tricolor; assembly: GCF_026212465.1. Taxonomy (NCBI): domain Eukaryota; kingdom Viridiplantae; phylum Streptophyta; class Magnoliopsida; order Caryophyllales; family Amaranthaceae; genus Amaranthus; species Amaranthus tricolor. The sequence goes on along the minus strand of NC_080051.1, from coordinate 17,721,581 downwards.
GCACATTAATCTCAAATTATCATCATTATGGTCATCGTAATCACAATACAATAAAACAAATTTTTTTTGGGTATGACGATAAATTTTTTCAAATAATTAAAATTTTAATATAACACCTCAACGTTGACGTTAGCATTTTCGCCAAAATTACGCCAGAAAATAATTATTCAATTTAATTTCACAATAGAAAAACAGTATGGGCTAATTTGGCTCAATCAAAAGTTAAGGGACTTATTTCAATTGGCAAAAGTTAAGGGCTAATTAACCATATTGGCGATTCAAACATCACTAGTTCTAGTTAAGAAATTAGCCAATATCTGTCACCAAGCCGCAATATTGCATCTATTGAATCGCCGAATTTTGATTGCTAATCACTAGCTAATCGAAAACTCAATCATATACATAGTCCAAAACAAACTCAGAACAATCAACTAGTAAACAACTAAGAGTTACATAAACCAATCAAGCACCAAACATATCATCATTCCTAATTGAAAATTCCTGATCCAAAAGCATCAGCATCAAATAGTTTATTCTATTTTCTAGTTGAACCTAGCATAACTTCATGATATGATATTAACATACTATAAAATCAACATTGCGCAATAACAGATGATTATATATCAGCACAGATACGCAATTAAAACAACCTTCAATACGACTTCCATTGCGTCGGAAATAAACCCGAACCAGCCACCACTTTTTTGAACCGAAGCACCAGAAGCGTCAGGAGAAGCTGAAACAGCGGCGTCAGCGAGAGTATATACAATACCTTCAGCTTTACTAAAAAATGCGTTCAAATCAATTGAACTGCCAATCGAAGAAATCGGAGGAATTTCCTGGAAGCTAAATTTGACAGAAGTACTAAGAATTTTGCTTCGATTGGGGAGAGAATAAAGGCCATGGCGTAAAAATTTGGATGGAGGTAAAGTTCCGATGAATGGCGAAGAAGAAATCAGGGTTTTCGCCATTGAAGGAGAGAGATTGAAGGATTCAAAGGGTCATAAGAGAGGTGCTTGAACCTGAGTTCAGTGTATGGAGGAGATAGATGAAGTGATTATGTAGTTTTATTTTCGTCCACGCATTATTATCCGTTTTAACGAATTTTTATAGTGGAGATTTTTTTTAAAAAAAAAATTATCAATGATAGCCTTAAGTTTTTTCGATTATTATTGGTACCCTCGTGTTATTGCGCGTTCTATAAGCGTAATCTATTCTAATTTTTTCCGTCTAAAATCGTTAATTTTTTCTTTTTCTTCTATTTTTATATTTAAAATATAAAAAGATAAAATAAAAAGTAAAAAAGTTAACGGTTTTGGACAATTTTGGACGGAAAAAATTAAAAAATATTACGGTTGTAAGACGCTTAATGACACGAGGGTACCATTAATAATCGAAAAAACTTAAAAGTACCATTTATAAAGTACAAAAACATTAGGGTACTATAGATAATTTCCTTTTTTAGATTTGAGACCATTGATTGAGTGTCACGTAGGTTGTTTAGTGAAAATGAGGAATAAATATTACTTAGATTTAGTATAAGGGATTTTATAGTAAAAAAATGAAGCAATGGACTAGTGTTATACCGTGGAATGCACCATTTGTTATTGTTATAATATATGCCTCAAGTCTTAAACTTAAGTGTGGAAATTTGGTTATAAGTATATCATTGTTTAGAAAGCAATGTAGTAGCATTTAAAGAGAAAGGAGAAAAGTCTTTGGTTTGGGGTAAAAGGTAAAGCCAAGTCAATTGCACCTTCTGTTGGCATTAAAGCCGACTCGGTAAGTAAGAAAATAACAAGTTGGAGAGAACAACTCAAGCTGACTCGACTTTCATGCTTGATCACCATGAATACGAGTCACTTTTAGGCTCTTCATGGCTGTTTTTTCGTTGCTTTGTTAGAGTCCTATGCTATTGTAAGTATTAGTGGGTATTATATGTCATAAATACCCCTAATACACTAGTTTAGGATGGGTTAATCTTGGATAATTAGTTCTCTCTCTCAAAGTGTAATCCACACTTATCCCTTTCTTCTTTATCCTCCAAACTTTTTTAAATCACCATTGTAATTCTCCATGAAAGCTTCAACAAGCTTGTTTAGACATCAATGAAAAAACCTAGACCAGGAAATTTTTGTGTAAACCTCGTAAACTGTTTTGTGTAGTTTATTTTAATGTTTGATTCATGCAAATTGTTCATTTCTATTTAGGGCTTCAAGTCTTGTTTTCCTCAAATCAATTGGGAATCTAATCATTAATGTTAGGTGCAATAATATGTGTTCTAATCAAGTTAAGATACCTAGTTTCTTCAATTGGTATCAAAGCATAAGGTTCTTGATAATTATTCTTGATTTCTTGATAGGTATTTGGGTTGCAAATGACATCCATGAAGTTTCGATATTATTAATAATGATTGGAAACATAAATTGACTTGTGACAAGTCAAATTGAAGGCATTACTCATCAAATGGAGTGCTTTTAAGCTTTGGATGTGATTTTCAAGATGCTAAGTGGAATGACAATTGCAAGATGAAGGAGTTTAGATTCAAAGTGTCATCATGCAAATCAAATTTGTGCCTCGCATATGAATTTTTGATGAATCTAGTGGATGAAAAGGTAATTCACTTAAAGTTTATTTAGTTGTTCCACAATTTTGATAGATTTTCATTTGATTCTTGATGTTGAAGGATTCGATCTTAGTGTTGTGGTGTTTTTTATCACCCCTTTTATATTATTCTTGTTAAATTGCTTTATGGTGGAGAATTATGGTATGATGGCATGAAGAATGCAATAATAAAAGTAAGGTTTTGATTGGTATATATTTTGTCATCTTGGATATATGTATGAATGTAGAATGAATAATAGTAATTCTTGTGATGATATCAAGAATTATAGTAAGTCAAAATCTAAGCGTCCTAACAAGGTTTTATAACAAGATTATGGGACACATCAAGAAGGTTGTTGTAAAATGGAAAAATTTGTTTTTTAAGGAGGATAATATGTAGGATACTTCAAAATCCCCAAATTTCGCCATAAGATATTCGCTATACTTGTATACTATAGATTGTTTACGCATTGTATAAACTATTTTATATACAATTTTTTCATTGAGACCTTTTTGTAGTCTTTTTTGTAAATTGGATGTCTCCTTTTGTATTCTTTTTCCAAGAGTCTATAATAACTCATTCATTTCTCTACAATTTGTTCACTGATTCTAGAGAGCCTTTTAGTTGCTTCAGATATATTTCAAGTATCGATCAAATTGGATAATACCATCTACTGCCTAAGTTTACTAGTCCTAATATGTTAACATTCAAGGCTTGTCTGGTTTGAGATGTCAGCCAGTCGCCCTAGTTAACTTTTATGTTGCTTTATTTTACATGATCTAGTTGTCGGTCATTTGACTCCTTGATAACTCAAGGCATCCTAGAAAAAGTTGTTAATCCTCATGGATTGTCGGTCATCATAATAATTCTTAGTATGGAGTTAAAAATGTTCCCATACCCATACCCCTAAATTAAAAGACTATAAAAATTTACGTGGACAAAAGAAGTTTCTCAAAACAGTATTAATTTTATTATTTCAGTTGGAAAAATTTACACATAATACATCTTTGACATTCTTACATTCCATTTTTGCCTTAGTTCTACCCCTTCTTAGGCATTAAGCTTAGAAGTTCTACTGCCACAATCCTCTATGCTGATGTATGAGCCTTCCCATTTTTCAAAAAGCTTGTCATGCTTATGCTTCTTTGTCATTTCGTAAGACAAAATCTTCTACTTAAAGTACTCTTTGCTTCGCTTTTCTATTGTAGGCTTTTGCCACCCTATTCTAGTAGGCGGCCATTCTAAGTGCAACCCGCTCTCCGATTTCATCTATCAGTTCTAGATCTAGCAATCTTTATTGCTCACTTTCCTTGGAGTCCCACGATGATGTTTTGATTGTCTTGACCTTAATTCTACTAGAGGATAGGCTATGAGTCTAAACTAGTTTAAATGATGTTTTTCATGTGGATCTCTTTTCTCAACAATGCCTGATCTGAAATTTGTTCTATTTCTCCTATAGGGATGACTTCAATCTAAAAACCTTCTATGACAGTCAAACCAACACACCTTCTTGCTATGCGTAAGGTAGAAGGCTTGTGAATCATCCATGCAGTATCATCTCTTCATTGCAAAGTCTGGATGCATGTCGTTAAATGTCAACCACGCTTTAGCATCGGACGAATGTATAATCTCTCCATCTTTAGTGCGGTGCTCTGCATGCCAGCTCATATGTCTAGCTGTTGCCTCTGAAGCATACAATCTTTGTAATCTGGGGCCCAGGGGGAAATAATGAAATTGCTTCCGCGAAACCTTATCGCCTTTACTGTTTCTTCTCCATCTAGAAGTTTTACAAATATAACAGCAAGTTGCATTCGCATTATTCCCCCAATATATCATACATCCGTTAGGACAACAATCTATCTTCTCAACGGGTAATCCAAGGGTAGCTATTTGTTTTTTCGTTTCATAGAAGTTGTTTACCATCGTATTCTGTTCTGGTAACACTTCGTTCTCAATAGCACAAATATCGTCGTAACACCTCTCAGTGAGACGATGGTCTGTCTTCAAGTTTGTAAGTCGACCAATAATAGACATCTTGGTGTGATTTTTACAACCTTCAAATAAAGGACTATTTATAGAATTTAACATTTCAAAGAACTGCCGACACTGAGGGTTTGGATATTCGTCAACGTGTACCGGTGGTTCATTATCTACTGACACTACATCATACTGGAAGGGAAGAAACTGATGGTAAGTGTCTGGAAATACACTAGCTACTGCATCATGCACCATCTGTGAGTATGGATTTGGATTGTTTAACGATTGCTCTCCCACTACCGCTACAACATCAGATGTTGTTCCTATCTCTGTATTTTGATGATATTCCCACTCATAGTAATTTTCAACAAACCCCCTTCTCATTAAATATTCTCTTATTTCATCTGCTTCCTTATAACAACAATTTTTACACTTTTTACAAGGACATCTAATCTCAGAACTCATGCTTTTTGTACAAGCAAAATCTAAAAACTCTTCCAACCCTCTCATAAATCTTAAACTAAACTTTCCATTTTTTCGTCTGTTGTACATCCAACTTCTTTCTTGCCTAAAATTCATTTTTAACACCTATATATAATATAATAATATAATTATTCAACTGATTAGTAAAGTAAGTTAATGTTAATAACAATATATGATAATAATATAATTATTCTAATAAAAATTATTAAAACAAACTAATGTCAATAAAAATAAAATATAAAATAATAAAAATTATAAAAAACTCAAGTAAATAACAAAGGAAATAAAATATGTACTAATCAAATAATAAAATTAAATCAAATTAATGACAATAAAAATTAAATATAAATAACAAAAATAAATAAAAACAACTCATATAAAGATAAAAAACAAGCTACATAATAGAATAAGAAAATCACTAACCTCTTCTAATTCTTTAGTTTCCGAAATATGCGATGCACAACAATTCTGCAGCCTATTTAAAAAAAACATGGCGACAACACGGCGATTACAAACTCATCACCACTTTTGAATTCAAATTCAAAAACATGGCGACCAAAGGGCTACCAACAGAACTGTCGCCTTCATTTTAAAAAAATAAAACCAAATTCACGGTTTTTCTGGCGACCAAGGGGCGACAAACAACACCCGTCGCCATGCATCAAAATAAAAATAAAAAATACTGTCTTTCTTGGCGACGAAATTCCGACGAGACAATCCATCGCCAGGTAGTAAAATAAAAAAAAAAAGGAAAAATGGTTGTGGGCGACCTGCTAGCAACGTCCTTTCCCGTTGCTATTGTACTTTCTCAGTTGGCAACCAAACCTTCTCTCACCTTGTCGTTGCTATGGGTGACCAACTCTTCCCCTCGCTATTTTTCCATCGCTAATTCAAGAGTTTTTTGTAGTGGTTTTTGGGAGTAACACCACAAGGTATCATAGGTTTCCTCCACACATTTTCCCTTTATATCATCGAGAATTATTTGGAGCTCATGCAAGATTTGCTTATTGGATGTATCTACCTGCTCATTGCATTGAGGATTGTTAGGGTTTTTATTTTAATACCGCAAGTGTACGGATGTTATAGTATAATTACGAGTCAAACCACAAGGAGGCTATGTGTCTAGAGTAATTCAGTCAATTAATCACTATCGAAGAACGAATTTTGATGATTTTAAAATAAACTTATGTGCAATGATGTAAATATAACTTGATACAATAAGAAAAAGGCTTAGGGAAATGGCAATCCACACTAACATGCATAAGATTAGACAATTAAGTTTAATGTTGATTATGTCATTTAGGTTTTGGAGGAAGAGTTAATTATTCCTTTTTGGGATGCTAATCGACCGATCGCGGATAAATCATGTTCTATATTAATCTCAACTTTTGAAATTTTGACTAATTCGGCCTTTAACAAGAGCAATTAAAAATCAATTCTCAACTTTCGTGATTTTGAATGGCGATAAAAGGATTTTAACTTGTTTTGCAGTTAAGAGTAATATACTTTTCTACCTCAACTTTAATATTTCGGAACATGAAAAACTAAAAGACTTTAACTTAAGTCGATTATAACATATTCAATCATGCCCAGAGAACAACAAACCAACAAATTCCCCAAGAATCTATTCCACATGCATATAAGGGTTCATACTAAACCTTAGAGAAAGAAAACTAATCACTACTTGAAAACATAGAAGCAATTAAACTCATCAAACAAGCAAAACCAATAAAATATAAACAAAATTAAGACATTAAGAAGCAATTATACCTTGATAATGGTGAATTCTAAGAAAACAACAAAACAAAGGAAGAAAACTAATTGAGAAAACTAGGGTTTAACAAAGGAAAGATTAAAATTAACAATAAGGATTAACAAATAATTACGATTGCTGATATTTATTTGCTTTATTATTGGTAGCTTTGAATTGGAACTTGAGTGCATATTTGATAGTTTTCCCTTCTAGGGAGATCAAGAACAAGCCTGCTCCTAAATATGGCTTAACATAAGCCATCAGTCAATAGTTTCCAGACTGGTTGGGAACCCATTATGCAAAAATGTCTTCCAAAGCTAACCCTTTGACGGTCGTCCTTGGCTGATAAATGATTCCAGAACATTTGGCTATACTATCCATTTGACCTATCTCCCAAATTTGTCTATTTTATCCAAGCTTTTCTCCCGAGGACGGTTTGTTTTGAACAAAGTTTTCAACCTGCTACAACCACTGCATAGGAAATTTTAACAATCATTGTGTATTGGGTCTCTACATCTAGAAGAATCTCGCGTACAAAGTACACAAGTAATTTTATACTTTGTTTTCTTCTTTAATTAGGACAATACTAAATGTTGTCTCACTGGTTGCGACACACAAGTATAGAGTTTCCGTTAACATAAGGCGTATTAAAAATGGGCAAGCCATGTAGATGTTGCTTTAGCTCCATACATACCTTATTCTGTTCTTCTTCACAACAAAATTCTTATTTATTTCCCTTGAACACTTAAAAAAATAGAAGAGTTTTTTCTACAGAGCGCGTGATGAACATGGATTGTGCGGCCTTCCTGCCAGTCAACTTTATCACATCCTTCTTTACATATTACTTCTGCAATCTAACACTACTTGCACAATGTCAAGGTTGACGTCAATGCCTCTTTGACTAACCAAAAACACCAAAAACATTTCCAAAACTAAATCCCAAAGAAGCATTTCTCTAGTTAAGCTTAAACAACTCTACTCACAACAATCTATGACACTTTACTCTTGATCACTAAAATTTACACTTAAACTTTCTTCATTTTAAAGCTTAGGAACAACAAGTTAACCACACAAACGACAATTCAAGGTAATTTCTAAGTGAATTTTCATGTTTCTAAATTTCTAAAAAATGCGAAACGGGTTGAGTCGCACAAAATGTGCAACTTAGCCTAGATCAAGTCACACAAATCGTACAGAACGTGCGATGGTGCAATAATTTTTGAATTTCAATGTCATATTTTTTTAATGTTTAAATTTTTATTAATATAAAGTTCTTTTAATTATTAATTAATTAATTTTTTTGTATTAATTGATTAGTAGTTACTTTTATTAATCACACAATTTTTTATTAATTATTAATTACTTATGATATTATTTTATTGTTAAATTATGTAATAATATGATTGATAATCATGGTAAAGACAAGAGTTTCTTTAGGGTCTGTTGACCGGCAATAACTCTAGACATGCATCTTAGAGGCAATGCTCATGAAAATTGAGAAGGGTGTTAATGTACCGATGATAGCCTAAAAATAAACTAACTTAGAATGATCCTTTTTGTGCTTATGTATCAATGGCTATCTCATCCGCCAAAGCTCATAATTCCTCTAATGATTCGAATTGCTTATCCATAATAATTTTAGTTGGATAATCTACATTATCACCACCAAAATTCTCGAAGTTTTTCTACATGTATCACAAATGATTATTTTTTTCCCCATAAAATTTAAAAATTCAACTACAAACTTGACATCAATGCTTAGCTTTGACATTTTTGGGTTGAATTCATAGTCTATATTTTTTTTAAACATTGAATTTTAGTTGATATTGTATTTTTTAGAGAAAAGTTGGAAGGAGCAAATATAATTTTAATTTTAATATATAAAAAGCGACATAATCAATAATCAATAATCAATTCAATAAAATATACTAATGAAGAAATGACTTAAAACACGTGTCACATCGTCATTAAAAACTTTTTCCTCCGTTTTTCTATCATTGATTGATAGAGAAATTTTTGTTATTTGACTTGATATTTAAGGAAATAATTAACTCATTAAAACATGTAATATTTGTCGATTGCCTATAACTATATGTAACGATTCATTGAAATAATATATTTTCTTATATAAACGAAAAAAAATATTGTAACACCCTCAAAATAGGTTGAACTTTTGAAAACACCTTTAATGAAAAACATGAACCAAAACCTACTCATGGGAGTGTTACCGCCACATCTATTTCTAATAAAATAAATATAAGGCTTAACGACTAAGAAATAACTTAATAATTTTAAATGCAACAAAGGGTCTTACAACATAAGAGAAGACTGAAACGCAATCTATGTCTATATAAAATTTAAACAACTAAAAAAAAATTTTAAATTGAAATACGACTCTAATAAAAGCTATATTTCTAAGTAATCCTCACTCCACGATTCCCACGCAATCAATAACCTGCAACATAAGAATACAAGAAAAACAAGGGAAAAACTCCCAAATTAGAAAATGAGTAATTCCAACTCCATCCCGTAAAACGATTAAGTATGAAAATAGTTTAAGAAAATAAAACATAATTTGAGTTGAAAATAATTTTGAAACAAAAATATACATATCGCTGAGTTTAAAAGAAAAACAATTTGAGAAAACAATATATATAATATCACGTAAACCAATTTATTAATTTGATATTTAATAATGACAAACACATAATCAATTTTTTTTAATTTGAGGGAACGAGAACGCCAGTAGGCCGAGGCTTTACCCCTATACCTACTTCATTAAGAGGTCGTCACCCCAAATAATTCAAGGTCAGCAGAGTAGTCTTAGGGAACCCTAGTGTGCACACCCCTTCTACTTGGATCACAACAAATAGAAGGAAGACCAAACATAGTATCAAGTATCAGAAATAATAATACCTGTCGGCATCTATACTAACCAAACAGGACAACCTGTTCATCACCCTTATACATGGATCACAACAAATATAAGTGCTTCATTTCCCTCGTGTTACACTTTACGTGATTTAATATATTTTAATAATTAGTCGCGAGCACACAAACATATAATCAAACATACATTATACATTTTATTTTATGATCATAGGTAAAAATATATCTCAAGAATATCTAACTGAAATCTCATTTTTCAAATCACCATTCTAATATCAATTGGTGGCAATAGGAATTAATATTATAAATATTTCTCCTTTAAATTCAATCGCATTTAAAAATCATTATTAGAATAACAATATAACTTTCATCAAAATAATAATATTATAAATATTTCTCTTTCAAATTAAACCGTATCTAATTTCGTTATTAATATAAATTTTATCAAAATAGTAATTATAAATTCAAGTTTGACAAAAATAATAGTAGATATAATTTGAGAATGTATAAAACATAATATCATACAAAATAATGTCATATAAAATCATGCATTCTATTTAAACAAATTAATTATCACTTAGCACATAATATTAATGAGATAGTCCTAATTAGATGGACATTGAGAATTACCTCGTCACCTGGAATACACAGACATGTCCCTGAACTGGCGTGTCCCGTGTCGGACACGTGTCGGACACGGACACGCGAAAATCCGTGTCCGACACGCCAAATGAAGTGTCCAATATTTTAATATTTTTCCGGACACGCGGACACGGCAAGGACACGGAAGGGACATGGCAAGCAGTCAAGGACACGTTTTTTTAAAAAAAACTATTTTCCTTTCTTTTCTTCTCCGTTACTTCCCATGTTTCTGATAGATATGGTCTTGATATTGATGAATTATTACCACATTCATTATCATTATTTTCAATTTTATCATTATTATTATTATTATTTTTAAAAAAAATGGATGTTACAAATATACATGTAAATCTTTATTTGAACTTGCATAAATCATCATCACATAAGGAATAAGCTAACTAATTTGACTATTTTTTCAACTAAATTCTCCCTCGTATCTAGTATGGTTGAAGACTTTTAAATTTAATATGTCTCTTATCAAAATTACTATGAGTACATATTTTGATATTGTTGTATAAAACTATTTATTTACTTTGATAATGATTATATCATAATAAATAAAAAGATTTAATAATTAAGTTTATTTAGTAAATGAGTAAATTTTATAAACAACCAGTCTTATATAAGATCGTCTCACCGTGAGACGAGTTCGTACAAGTAAGCTCATTTTTCTGAGTAATCACTTTGAAATTGTAAGTGATCACTTTAAGGTTATAAGTGATCACTTTAAGATAATAAAAAGTCATCACTTTAAAAATAAATGTACATTGGACCAATCCAATTAAAATGCTCTCACTATGAGACCGTCTTATATGATAATTTGTGTATTATAAAATAATATCATTATTTATATTTGTAAATATTTATAGTATTCATGTTTTATACGAAAATCTATCTAGTCTAGTAAAAATAGTAAAAAAATAACGATAAATATGAATAGAGTTTTTAATATTTAAAGTTTTTTGAATGGGTCATTTGGATTGAGAATAAATATTTAAGGGGATAAAAAAGTCAAACTAATGTAACAAAGGTACTTAGAGATGCAAATGAAGTTATTGAAATAATTGTTCTAAAGTTAGAATGAGAGTGTATTAAAAAAGATGAATATAAAAAGAGTTTGATTTCCCTCATTTGGAGGGAAAGAATTCCCCCATCTTCTTCTAGAGTAAATTTATATCCAAAATAAAAAAATTAGTTGCTATTTTTTTCATTTTTCATTGACTTCTAATCAATTCTTTCACCTCTCTAACAATCAAATTGCTTTAATCATTAATGTAATTAAATTTGTTTTTCTAATTTGACTTTTATTTATCCCTTTAAATATTTACCTCAATCCAAAGAAAGATTGATTACGTAGTAAAACTAGCGTCATATAGACACCTGGACGATGAGAACCCTCTTGAGTAACCTCTAGAACCTCATTCTAATTGGCCTTTCCTACGAATTCCCGAACCAATTTGACATCCAATTCTGCCACGAATCCTACTACAAACCCGCATGATCAAAATCCAACGGTCAAGATCATCCAACCGCCTTACAGTAATTCCCCAACACCTCCTAACAGAAATTTCTCGAACTAACCAGAATACCCTATATTTCTCACCCTTATAAGAAAACCGCAAAAAAGCAAGAAACCGGGAAGCCTTCAGAATACGGTAGATTAAAGATCTGACGGTCAATATTCCACGAACAAGAACCTTCTCGAAACAAATGCAGTCTTATAAAAAACACCTCTCCCTTCTTTCTCTTGCAATCGAAACAGAATTCTCAGTAAACGATCAGAAAAACAATAATCTCTTTCTAAAATTCTCTCGAAATTCTGTTAGTGTTTAGTTGGTGGTAAAGAAATGGCAGGAAAAGGCGAAGGTCCGGCGATTGGAATTGATCTTGGGACGACATACTCATGTGTAGGAGTATGGCAACATGATAGAGTTGAAATTATTGCGAATGATCAAGGAAATAGAACGACGCCCTCTTACGTTGCTTTTACGGATACTGAAAGATTGATTGGTGATGCTGCTAAGAATCAAGTCGCTATGAATCCTACCAACACTGTTTTTGGTATGATTTCTCTTCCTCTGTTTTAACTAGTTTATACTCGTTTTGGTATTTGACATTTGTTCATTATCTTGCTTTTGCATGAGGTTAGTTCTTGGTGTTTTATCTAGAATCGAGTATGATGTTAATGAGTTGATGGTGAATATGCGAATTTCTGTAGATCATAAGGATGATAATTGTTGAGACATTCAGAGTTTGTGATTATCGATTTGAAATTCACTCGCAAGATAATTATTGATTTTAAATTCAATCCCAAGAAACAGTCAGTCAGTCACTTTAAATTCTTTAATTTAATCCGCATACAGAGGTCTATATTTCATGTCTTGTTATCTGTTTTGTCTGTCATCGATCAAGATTTATCAAGATTTCTGAAATATGTTTCAGACTCATGTAAGGAGAATAACGATTCTTTCAGAAAGAATTGCTGTAATCTCGCTAAAATAGCCGTGTATTTTTCCATTGGACAAATTTGAATGTATCTTGATTTAATCTCGAAACATCCTATAATTTCCAAGATAAATTACGAAATCAAATGTTATCATTTTTGCTACACGGGCCCTGAACTTAGTTTATATTATGAATTAATAGTTGAAATAGTGGTACTTGTAATATAGTTTATAGTTTACATTTTGCAATATATTTTATGTTTTAAAATCAATGGCTCTATAACGGAAATCCTATAATTTCCAAGATAAATTACGAAATCAAATGTTATCATTTTTGCTACACGGGCCCTGAACTTAGTTTATATTATGAATTAATAGTTGAAATAGTGGTACTTGTAATATAGTTTACATTTTGCAATATATTTTATGTTTTAAAATCAATGGCTCTATAACGGAATTTTGTGACCGCAATAAATTTGTGGATGTATATTCTAAAGTAATCCTAGTCTCGATTCACGTGTGATGTTTTAACTTAATGTAGTGAATTCTGTTTTATTTGATACTACTCTATTTTTGAAAGATTATGTTGGAAGTTTTGAGTTTACTCTGAAGCTGTTGAGTTGTTAAAAATTGACAACTATTAACTTCTCTTTACGTGATTTGAGATATGACATTTTGAGGATAAATTACTGACATGTAAATGTTTGCTTTTTAGATGCCAAGCGATTGATTGGTAGGAGATTCAGCGATCCGTCCGTGCAAAGTGACATGAAACACTGGCCATTCAAGGTGATTCCTGGCGCAGGTGACAAACCAATGATTGTAGTCAACTACAAGGGAGAAGAGAAGCAATTCTCTCCTGAAGAAATCTCTTCCATGGTTCTAACAAAAATGAAGGAAATTGCCGAAGCTTATCTTGGCAGCACCATTAAGAATGCTGTTGTTACTGTTCCGGCTTACTTCAATGATTCTCAGCGTCAAGCCACCAAGGATGCTGGTGTGATCTCTGGGCTTAATGTGATGCGTATCATCAATGAGCCTACTGCTGCTGCAATTGCGTATGGGCTGGACAAGAAGGCAAGCAGCAGCGGGGAGAAGAATGTTTTGATTTTTGATCTTGGCGGTGGTACTTTTGATGTGTCTTTGTTGACAATTGAAGAGGGTATTTTCGAGGTTAAGGCTACTGCTGGGGATACTCACCTTGGTGGTGAAGACTTCGACAACAGGATGGTGAATCACTTTGTGCAGGAGTTTAAGAGGAAGCATAAGAAGGATATTAGTGGGAATCCTAGAGCATTAAGGAGGTTGAGGACTGCTTGTGAAAGAGCAAAGAGGACTTTGTCTTCCACTGCTCAAACTACCCTTGAGATTGATTCCCTCTTTGAGGGTATTGATTTCTACACTACCATTACTCGTGCTCGTTTTGAGGAGCTGAATATGGACTTGTTCAGGAAGTGTATGGAGCCAGTTGAGAAGTGTTTGAGGGATGCTAAGATGGATAAGAACGCTGTTCATGATGTCGTGCTTGTTGGTGGATCTACAAGGATTCCAAAAGTTCAACAGTTGCTGCAAGATTTTTTTAACGGAAAGGAGCTTTGCAAGAGCATTAACCCCGATGAGGCAGTAGCTTATGGTGCAGCTGTGCAGGCTGCCATTTTGTGTGGAGAAGGGAATGAGAAAGTGCAGGACTTGCTTCTGCTTGATGTCACTCCATTATCTCTTGGATTGGAGACTGCTGGTGGTGTTATGACTGTTCTCATCCCAAGGAACACCACCATTCCTACAAAGAAAGAGCAGGTGTTCTCGACTTACTCGGATAACCAACCAGGTGTGTTGATTCAGGTTTATGAAGGAGAAAGAACAAGGACTCGGGATAACAACTTGTTGGGAAAGTTTGAGCTGACAGGCATTCCTCCTGCACCAAGGGGTGTCCCTCAGATCAATGTCTGCTTCGACATTGATGCTAATGGTATTCTCAATGTCTCAGCTGAGGACAAGACTACTGGGCAGAAGAACAAGATCACAATCACAAACGACAAGGGTAGACTGTCAAAGGAAGAAATCGAGAGAATGGTGCAGGAAGCGGAGAAATATAAATCAGAAGATGAGGAGCACAAGAAGAAGGTCGAGGCTAAGAATGCTCTTGAGAACTATGCCTACAACATGCGAAACACTATCAAGGATGATAAGATCAGTGCCAAGTTACCTGAAGCTGACAAGAAGAAGATTGAGGATGCAATCGATCAGGCTATTCAGTGGCTCGATGGGAACCAGCTCGCTGAGGCAGATGAGTTTGAGGACAAGATGAAAGAACTGGAGAATATTTGCAATCCAATCATTGCAAAGATGTATCAAGGAGGTGCTGCCCCTGATGTAGCTGGCATGGATGAGGATGGTCCTTCTGCAGGCGGTTCAAGTGGTGCTGGTCCTAAAATTGAGGAAGTTGATTAAGCGGATGTTTGATACTGTGGTTATGCAATGCATTCTCTAAGCATTTCTTTTGCTTTTAGTAAAAATGTGGAAGAACATGTTTCTTATGTTTGAAGCTTTTAAATTTTCTTGTTTGTACACTTAAGCTGTTGACTATAGTTTACCGCGTGTATTACCCTTGCCAAGACATATAATAGCAGGCTTTTTCATTTTCCCAAATCTTATTTGTTCTTTTTTTTTTTTTTAGAAAATCAAACTGAGCTTACTGTTGTCTCATTCAAAATTATTTCAAGTTACACCAGAAGGTGTGTACACAGAAGGCTAGAGACGAAGGCCACAGTACTGAACTTACTAGCACTCGACACTCGACACTTGGTTCACAATCTAATACTCAACTAAGGACAGTTCCGTATAGCTGATGGTAAACTTCATTGCTAGGTTAATGCATGAAGTGAGTTGTTTAATATAGAAGTACTATACAAAATTCATATATTATCAACATTTATCAACATTAAAGCTGATGATAGATTTCATTTCGGATTTATTGATTGTCTTTATTTATTTGAATGAATAATAAACATAGAAAGGGAAAAAATATGGGAAAAAGAGAAGAAAAGGAAGGAATATAATAACGAAAAAAGTTAGAAAAAAGAAAGAAAGAGGAAGAGAAAATCAATTTTTTAAAATTTTTTTCAATTCTATAGATATTTGTTATTATTAACCAGTTTAAAAAGGTAAAATTCCTTCAAATTACTTCTTTCATTTCTCTCAAATTTCCTAAATTTAGTATTAGTCTTTACCCTTTTGAATTTCCATAATCCACAAGCAAATGATTTAAAAGATCTTAATTAATTTAATTAATGGTGTAGGAGCTATTTGAGAGGGAGATGAGTACTTTTCGGGATGTTTGGCTGATTGTGTACTCAATGACTTGGGCTATCGTGGATGCTCCTTCACTTGAGTAGGGGAATACTCCTAATACTCACATTATGCAACGCTTGGATAAATTTGTTGCTTCTGATCTTAGGTCGATTTGTTTCCGTTCTTTGATATCTGTAATCTCCCGATCTATAAATCTGACCATGGTCCTATCATTTTCAAAGCTAGATCTATTGTTCATGAAGAGGTGGGGGCTAAACCTTTTAGGTTTGAATCCTTGTGGTTATCAAAAGAGGGGTATGAAAGTTGTTGACGATTCTTGAAATGCTGATCGGGGTGCGGATTTGGTGGAGAAGATTGAAGTTTGCTCTCAAAGTCTTACTTCTTAGGCCAAAAAGGCTTTTGGGGGAGGTAAGTAAGAAGATTAAGAAAATAGAAGATTAACTTGCCAAAGTTTAGAAATGTGCTCCAGATGCTCATGATTCAAGCATGCAAAAATATCACTACTTGAGCTTGAAAATCTCCATCGTCTTGAAGTGTCTTATTGGCATATGCGGGCATGTGCATATAAATTAAAGAATGGGGATAAAATACAAAGTATTATATTCATCACAAATTGATTTCCAGAAAGCGGCAGAATTCAATCAAAGGTCTATGCAATGCTTAGGGGGAATATCTCTTATTATTTTTCGCATATTTCACTTCTTGGTACCAGGGAATTACGAGGAAGCTTTATCAAGTATAAATCAAGTTGTCTTGGAAGACATAAAGCTGTAGGGCCATATGGTTTTCATGCTTTGTTTTTCCCAAACTTTTAGGACATTGTTGGCAACAATATTGTTGTGCTTATAAAAATTTGGTGGAGAGGGAATGTTGGCTTGGATGACATTAATAAGACTTGTAAAGCTCTGATTTCTAAGTGTAAAGACCTTAAACTCATAACTGATTTCTGACCCATAAGTTGCTGCCATGTTATCTATTAGATCATTTCAAAGCACCTAGCCAATAAGATGAAGCCTTTTTATGGTTGATATTATCTCTTTGTACCAAAGCTCTTTTATCCCAAAGTGCTTGATAACTAACAACGCTCTTATTGCTTTTGAGATTTTTCATTCGATGAAGAGCAATAATTCTCCGAATAACAGCTCCTTTGCTTTAAAATTGGATATGAGTAAGGCATATGATCATGTGGAGTGAGGCTTCCTCGAAAGGGTGATGCTACAGGTGGGTTTTAATGAGGCCTTGGATAAAAGGGTTGTGAGTTGTATTACAAGTGTTTTTTTACCTTCAAGCTCAATGGTAAAGTGTTTGGCAATCTAATTTCCACAAGGGGCCTTCGTCAAGGGGATCCCATTTCTCTGTATCTTTTTTTCTCTTTTGTGTAGATGTTTTCTCATCTTTAATTTCCAGGGCTGCTCATCACGGGCAATTACATGTTGCTCGGATTTGCAGAAACGCACAGGTAATCTTTCATTTGTTTTTTTTGCAGATGATAGTATTATTTTTGCTAAAGTGTTTATGCAGAATTGATCATCTAGCTAACATCATTAGCACATATGAAAGAGCTTCTAGTCCAAAAGTTAATTATGACAAGACGCAAATAACCTTTTGCAAGAATGTATTGCAGGGTATGAAATAAGAGATTATGGAGTGCCTAGGAGTAGTGGAGGTGGATCGTCTGATGCACATGCCACCCATACTCTTTGGTTTACATAGATCCGCCCAACTATGCCAATGAGTTTCCGATTTCTATTATTTGACCCCACCAGAATCTTGCCTTCATCGCATTAATCTCCGCGACCACTCCCTCTGGGATGTGAAAATACTCATGAGAGACGTCAGAATGACTAACTTGATTAAGATCTCCTTCCTAGCCCGTGATAAAAATTTCTCCTTCCATCCCATCAGATTCTTCGAAATGCGATCCTTCACATAGGAAATAATAGTCTTTTTCGATCTTCCTATGATTGTTGAAAGTCCAGGGTGTGGCGTATTCATAATGGCGAGTGCCCTCTTTTAACTAGTATCTTTAAAGCTAAACATTACTAGCACACAGATGTTGTGATAGTCGTGGCCATAACTCGAGTTTCACATGGAGAAGTCTTTGGGAAGCAAAATCATTGCTCAAAGGGCTTTGTTAGAGAGTAGGTAATCGTTGCTCTATTAATGTTAGTGGGGACAAATGGGTCGTTAATAATGGTGTGGTGACTCCCTTGAATGCTTAATCTCACATCCCTAAGCACTTAAGAGTAGCCGATCTTATTAACTTTTAGGAGGGTACTTGGGATCTTTCCTCTTTGCCTCCTGATAATAGTGCTCATGTAATGGATACCATTCATGGTATCCCCCTGTCTCGTTGTTGGCCTACTGATAGGTTGTTTTGGTTGTTTACCAAGGATGAGAGATTTACAGTTAAATATTGTTATTATTGGGTACATTATGTCACTCCCCCACTGGTAGTAATGGGCAAATGTAGGGTGATACGCAATTCTAGAACAATTTGTGGAGTCTTGATTGTCCCCTTAAGGCTCGTCACTTTCTATGGAGAGCTTGCATAGATAGTTTAGCTGTGAATGAGGTGCGATAACGTAGACATCATATCACATCGAGTCCCCGATGTGTGTCCTATGTAAGTCTCTTCCTGAATCTATTTGCCATGCGTTAGTAGAGTGTCAGACAATGAATTTGGAGTGATCACCCATGAGGCCAATTGATAAGTACGGCTCCAAAGAATTTGTTCATGGATATGTTTCAATGGTTAAGGGATCCCTGCTCAACACATGTTATGATATATTGTTTCAACCCTCTGGGCTGTTAGATATGTCTAAAATTAGAAAGTTTTCGAAGGTAACAATCTCGAGCATAAAGCCATTGCTGCCAACTTTGCAAAGCTTTTCCACGACAAAAACACCTACGCTGGTAGAGTTTTCAATTGCAACCGATCATTGCTCAGACTTGCTGCCAGTAGGAGTCCTCCTGCTGCAAACAGGACTAAACTCAAATGTTAACGCAAATGTGGCGGGGAATGGTGATCGTTGTCTGTGTATCGTTGCTAGGGATGACAAGGGACAATTGTTGATGGCTAATATTCATAGAGTTCTTGCTAATTGGTCTCTGGAATTGAGTGGATTTGATGCGGCTTGTTATGGCGTTGAGTTAGCTTTACGTTCGGGGTATTCTCACATCATCACTAAGGGAGATTATTTTATTGTGATGAATAGCATCCGCAATCATGCCAAGGATTGTGCTCCACTCTTTCGTCTGTTTGATCGCATTAATATGCTTAAACCTTCTTTCATTGGTTTCAAGTTCAAACTTATTAGTAGGAACGGAAACACTGTAATTTATCTAGTAGCGAGATAGAACTTGGGTCTAGTGGGTGACTTTGTGTTTATGTACCCAATTCCCCAAAGCCTTGTAACTTTGGTTGATCTTGATTTAATTTGATTTTCAAGTTCCTTTAAAAAAAAAGATGAAAAGCAAGCTAACACGTCCCCCTTCAAAGGTACAATATGAATTATGAGCTACTAACGGTCTGTTTGGTAAGTGGAAAAAAACGATAGTAATGAGAATGAAAATTAGTGTAAAATTGTTAAAAAAATCTCTTGGCTACCTTGATGGTCATGCTTATCCAATTTTAATCATCTTATTTTCTTCATAAATTTCATTCCAATGCATTACCATTAGGAGAGGTATTATTAAATGGTAATGAAAATTTGTAAACAAAAAAACTTTTTTTGAACAAAGTTTCATCACCATGGGAATGACATAGTATTTTTGATGAAATTTTACATTATAAATCATTCCCATTACCACCATTTAGTACCACTAACCAAACGGGCCGTAAAAACATGACACAATAATCTGTATTACGCTGCAAGATCAAGGCAACAAACGCAAAACTTTAGTCTCAAACATATAGAGTCGGGTACAAGAACCAAACCAATGTTAATAGATTGACAGTAACAAAAAAGTATGCTTTATTCAACTACATTTACATCTCGATACATTATTTGCGAAAAACTACATTTACATCTTTCAGGTTCTACAAGAAAACACTTCAACAAGAAGTTGTTGCATTGTTTGGTTATGTCCCCTGATGCAGTTTCCTTACTCATTTGTATGTTTTAGGAAAAAAACCTCACACAAAATGAATAAATCCAATGACTGATTAAGCATGAAATTGATGTAAAGAAAAGAAACAAGATCTTACCATTAATCTTTGAACTTCACATTGCAGGACCAGCAAACCCAAACTTAAAAAAGCTATTCAAATGCAAAAGAACATTATCAGACCTATGATTTTTTGTCAAAAGGCAATGATAAGTCCTACATGTTGGACTTTCTAAATTCTAAATATATATATATATATATATATATATATATATATATGGAACCCTAGCAACTAGCAGGGAAATAATTATGTCAAGTATGTGAGCTGCCCTTACATTTAGATCAGACAAGCCTTGGTCAAGATAATAAGAGATCATTTCCACCAAGATGAGAGCGAAGGCAAATCGGTACCTCGTGCTCTTCAGGACCTACACGGGGCTTGGGCACCAAAATTTCAAGAACCGTTCCTGTACTGTCGAAATATGCTTCTAGCTTAGCATCATCGGGAATTCGAGATGGAAGGGGAATTTCCCGTTTGAAGTCGCCAGGGGGGCAGTGTTCAGGATATGGGTCTGTGAGCTTAAATGTTCTGTCATTCCTCTGGATGTAAGGAATGCAAGCTATGCTGGTAGATGTAACTTTGACTACACCATGAGATAGTGTATTCCACCAAGATACTTTCACCTTTTGAAGATCTGTAAATGGTAAACTAATGACAATCATGAATCCATCTTCATCCTCATAGATTGATTTTGCACAGGTTACAGGTCCGTAAACATTCCTCATAACCCCAGTGAATTCTGGGGCCCATTGGGGTTCGATTGGATGCACTTCTGCTGCTTCTTGTGTTCCGTCAGAAGAATGTGTATTGGCCGGATGGCAACTATCTTCATCATTTCCATGAGCAGGAACATCCTTCCTCTTTCTGCTACCAATAACTGAGAGGTCAAATCCCTCGTTCACATGGTTTGCCGGATGAGTGGACAAGTTCAAACCAGAACCATTTAGCAATTTCTTCGAATGGCCATTATTATTGCTCTTCAAAGCAGGAAGTGGCCTCTCCAACTCAAATTCTGTGCTTGGAAGGTTCCTCCATGAGCAAAACTCGCAAGCTTCTTCAGGAAGTGCAAAATTCAGGTCCCTACCTGTAAGTTCTATCCATCTCCTCTGATCCTCTTCATCAAGACTACAAAGGTTTGGCTGTCGAACAACCTCGATTCCATGAAGGCATTGAGGATTAGAAAGTCCGCGGTAATGTTTCCTTTGCATTTTGTGAGACCGAACAAAACCCTTTTCAACGCTAAAAGGGAATGGTCTTTCCCCTTGTCGGGAATGCCCATTCATGTAACTCCTCAATTGCATCTTCCCCAATGCATTCTCCGGCCTCTCCTTAAAAACCCACATATACATATTCTCCATATCATGCTGAACCAAGAATGAATCCAAATGAAGATCAGACTTCTCAAACCCAGATATCCCATTACCATCCCTGACAATCTTGCTCTTTGACTTCTCATTCAACGAAGGCTTAAAATAAAAGCTAAAAAAGAACCAAGCACCCCACACACTATCAAGTCTCTTAGCACACTTTCGATTCCCATTCCCAATCTTAGGGAGGGCAACATGAGTCTCAGACTCATAAGCTTGAGTCCCTAATCCAACCTCTAACATATCACAAGCCTCCTGAGTCCATGACTGAGGAGGCGGAGAGCTACGCTCTGCTGACAGTGGAAGATTAATATCAGGTGGACCGGGTCGTGACAGTATAATATGCCTACTAAGTTCTCTTTCTTTTTCCTCATGAGATTTCGAGCTCGAATCCATTGACAGCAATGTTGATGGATGATGATTTTCCATTGATAAACTTGCTAACAAATCTTCCCCCATTCTTTTCCACAACCCTAAAAAAATCTCTACCAACTAATGACCAATTTCTCCAGTCATTTCAAGCTTCTAAAAACAAAAACACATATTTCACCTAATTCTCAATCTTCATTCATTACCATACCACACTATCTGTACAAATACAACAATCTCATATCCAATTTCACAAAAATAATTGCAACCCACAAAATTAAAATCACTTCAGCAAATAAAAACACCATAAAAATTGAATAAAATCCTCAATCTAGCTAACCAACATCATAATTAATCAAATCTTATCCCTTATAGACATGTAATCATTCAATTTCATGACTAAACCATAAGAGAAAAAAGTATCAACCAAAAAGAGAACAAAATTGTCAACAAAATGAAGCTATATAAAATTGAGAAAAGAGAAAAATTAAAATTACCTTAAAACAAAAAAAAGGAAAATAGGGTCAACAAAAATGTGAGATCTTCAACAAGAATCAAAATTGAAGAAAAGAGGAGAGAGAAGACGGAAAGAAGAAGAAGAAGAGGGGAGGGAGAAACCGGGAGAGGCAACAACAGAAGAGAGAAGTCTCGCTACTCCCAAGTAATGGAAATGACCATTTTGGGTCTGAATAAATGGCGTTAGTTACACTGTTTATTTGACGTTCACATAATTTTTAACGTTTACCGTTTGGAATTTGTTAAATTGGATGTGGATAGTAACCGTTGTGACGGGGGTTGATGGAGAGTTGACGGACGTTTGAATGGAGATTAGAGGGGATAATTAGACCTCTTCAAAAAAAACCCAATTAGGTCGACCCGACCTGTTGACCGGCCGACCTGTATTTTAAATGGCGGGTCACAAAACTGAAAAACTTATAAGTTACGGGTCGGATATCCAACCCGTCTTAAACGGGTCGAATTATGGGCCACAAAATAATTTTATGGGGTACCCGCCGATCCAATTATTAGAAAAGGAATTTTTTGTTTTTTTCAAAGGTATGTACAACAGGCCTATAATAGTCTAAAGTTAGCATACTTATCAAGTAATTGTTTAAAAATGTAAGTATTTTTTGAGATAATTTAAAACCTAAGCATTGTACTGTACTGTAAAGGTTAGCTTAATTTTCTCTGTCTGTTCAACCACTCTGTCTCGCACATTCACCTATCAAATTTTCTCTCTCTCTCTCTCATTCCTCTCTGCTATCTTCCTCAATATGATCTTCCTCTTCCTATTGCTTGAATTCTTTAATATACTTCATGTAATAGTCTGAAGTTGCATTTTCAGATTTTATGATTTTCTGAAGCTACTGTTGGATTTAGTGTTCAATATTCTTTGGAGCTTGAAAATTTGTTTTGTTGATTGAAATATCAAATATGATACTATTCCCAGAATATAGCCTAAAAAAAAAATAATTCCCACTTTACATTATTTGGGAAACTATTTCCCACAATACCGTCCACGTGGAAAAGTGTTTTTTTTTTAATTTTTTCAGACAAAACCGCCACATGAGATGGCGGTTTGCTTTAACCACAAAAACGCCACATGAAGTGGCGGTTTGGTTAAGGTAAACCGCCATCTCATATGGCGGTTTGGTCCAGGTAAACCGCCACTTCATGTGGCGGTTTTCTTGTGGCCTGATTTTTTTTTCTTTCATTTTAAAATAGTGAACGCAACATGCATTAAAGTAATTCAATACCATCTATTCCATAATAATCAATTACGAACCGGCTTGTTTTGAAAAAAATAATTATGAAAATAATACAAAGATATATTACAATTATGGAAACTCATACAAGAAGTTCAAGTCATATAAGAATATACAAAGTTTGTTAAACTACAACCCCCGGCCCCTTTTGTTTTGCGCACCGGTGGATGATGATGGTGTGAACTCGTCAACCTCCGCAATGACATTAAGAGCAGGAGCTCGTCGTTGACTAGCACACTGATATGTGATAATCCTTTGCGGAGGCGATGGATGTGGAGGAGGAGTGTTGATGGAAGACGGGGGAACGAACGACGACATAGTAGCGGATGTCGATGGCGATCTGGAAGACCGACCTCAAGTAGATGAACGCTGGCGGCCTCTTGTGGACTGAGAACTGGATCCTCCGGAAGAGCTACCTCGATGGGCTGAACTCCTTGGAGAAGGAGTGTGGAATGTGTCATCTACCTCGCCAATGACGGGTGGAGTCGGTATGAGGTACTCATAACCCGCCTGACTCAATGCATCGGTCAACGACGCGTTAATGGAGCCTAAGGTCTGAGAACATAGCCGATATCCCACGTCAACTGGCGATGTAGCGGCCCCTTGAATCGTGTCATTACATTGTATGAGCACCGATCGGATGCGCTCAGCCTGTTTGTTATCATTATATTGTTAAAAGAGTTACTTAAAACTATTACTATTTGTTATGAATGTTGAAAGAAAACGTACCAGTAACATAGATGTCGGATGGTAATGTGATCCTGGCTGTGCAAATGCGGTGTTCGTTAGGCGTAATATGGAGATACGCCTGTACCAACTCATGTACATAGCAGAGCTATGACCTGTGAAGTTATCTCCTCCAACCAATCTAGATGCTCGGTCGTTCCACGCATCTACATGCGATCTATGTCGTACGAGGTAGTTCTTGTCCCCAGTCCTCCGATCGATCGCATGTAGTTGAGGTTGGGTGTCACAGGCTTACGGAATTACCTGCTCCAAACCGAATTGACGCATGACACGATCCGGGAGATGTAGCTCGACGATGTCAAAGCAAATAAGAGGACAACGCGATCTCCAAATCTCGTAGCCCGATGTACATGAAACCAGATGCAGTGATAAGAGCCCGATCGAGCTCTAAGCCCCCGCCCAACAACCGGTGAATGTATCTGAAACCAGCTAGCTCGACTACGTCTAACACCCTGTCATCCACCTCCCACCGTAACGTACTCGCCTGGTAGTGCTGACGAGTAACCAATTGGGCAGTGGAGCCCTCCCACGCAGCTACGCTCCTGTGTGTCGCCTGAAGCGTAAGCACTGATGGATCAACTGGGCCCGGCATCGCCATTATCGCTGTTACATACATAAGTGTTATAATAATCATATAAATATTATCAGATTCAACATATTATTACAAAATTTAAAAAGAAAAAACATACTTTCTTGACCTTCGAGGGCATGTTTTCTTATTATGCCCACTAAATCCACAAAAGCTACACGTGTTTCGAGGACGCGTCAACGGTGCATCCATTTTGTTCCGTAAACGAGTTGACCGCGGACGACCCTTTCCACGCTTCGTTGAGGGATCTGGAACAACTGTAGAACCATTCCAAGGATCGCAAGTGAACATGTCTGGAACGGGCATGAAAGACTTCTTATATGTCGATACGTATTTGCACGTGCGAAATGAAGGGTCCACAAAAGCATCGTACGACATGTTACGAGCTCGACAGACTGCAAGAACATGTGAGCACGGTAACTTGAAGATGGTTGGTTTCTGACAAGTGCATGATGTTGCTGTGAGGTCAACCATGTAGGATTTTCCACCTTTTCCTGCTATCCTATTGCCACAACCAGTGGTGACCTCAAATATCCCACGCACTGTGTCATATATCCTAACATCATGAAAGCGTGCCTTTTCAGCATTCTTATCAATCGTATCACTTGGTTTCTTCGCATACACATGTCCATTGTCTAATCTGTTTCTCCCTAAATCCCTCCTTGTGGCAAAGTATTCGTTTACCCGGAAGAATGTCATCCTAACTAATGAAGTGATTGGGAGTGACCTGGCCCCTTTCATAACGCCGTTGAACGCTTCAGACATGTTTGTAGTTCTCACTCCATATCGATGCCCACCGTCATGAATCAAAGTCCATTGGCGCTCAGGAATAGAACCATCCACTAAGTACTTGTACGCATCCTCATTAAGCTCTTTAAGGCGATTCATGTAGAAATTATACTTCCGAATCTTTGTCTGTTCAGAAGCTTTTCCAAATAAGTTCTTAACCGCTATGTTTTTAAACTTCGTATGCACGTTTGAAGCTAGATGATGTTTACAAAATCGATGGAATGCATATGGTTCTTCCCAACCTTTTCCAACTCTGTTCATTGCATGCAGAATTCCCTTGTGACGATCAGATATAACACATAAGCCGTCCCTTTTAGTAACATAATGCCTTATACAATCCAAGAACCAACTCCATGTGTCGTTGCTCTCTCCCTCCACAACGGCAAAGGCAAGTGGGAACAATTGAGAATTTGCATCTATCGACATAGCAATCATAAGTGTGCCTCTGTACTTTCCATACAAATGTGTACCATCTATAGAAATAAGAGGACGACAGTGAGGAAAACCCTTAATGGATGGTCCGAAAGCCCAGAAAATTCGCTGAAACATTACTTTGGTAGGATCCATTGTCGGTTGGACTTCCCATTGCACCACTGTTACTGGATTAGATTGCATTAATGCCTGCAGGTACCTTGGAAGCTCCTCAAAGGACTTATCCCAATCCCCAAACACTTTTGTTATAGCCTTATTTTTGGCCAACCAAGCTCTCTTATATGTTATTACAAATCCGTATTTATTTTTTACAAAATTAACGATTGACTTCACCTTAAACGCTGGATCAACTCTAATCATATCCACGATAAGATCAGCAACAAATTCAGAACTAAGGAAGGGATGGTCGTCACTGTAATGTACTGAGCAATCTTGGTTATGACCCTTATATCGCACAATCTTAAATGATCCCGTTGCGGTCATAACAGCTCGCATCCTCCATTCACAACCTATATCCTCCGCATTAGTGCATTGGATAACGTACTTTGAAGGCTCCGACTCAATTACACGGAAGTTTCTATTATTAGATATCGCCCATGCTTTAACATTCTTCTTAAGGTGGTCTAAGGAGCTAAACTCTTGCCCTATCCTAAAGTCTCCATTTTCATTCATGGAGTTGTCATCGTTCCAGGTCATCCATGCAACAATCAATCTTTGATCAACCTCATCAATTCTAAGCCAATCTTGAGATGGAGCACCATCTCTAATCGCTGCATCTAGAGCTTTTCTTCTTTCATCATCCTCTTCTGAATCAGAATCAATATGCTCATCCTCCTGATCTAAAGAGTCAACCTCGTTCGCATTAAGCCTACCTAAGTGACTCGTGGAAAAGGTGTTCATTACACCACCACCAATGCCACGTGAATGAGTTGGAGAGGTAAACTCATCCAAGTGCTCACTAACGTAATTTGGGTTACTTAACATTTCTGTGAATGTATCATGGCGTACACTAGGACCTGATTCTGGAAGTTCCATGCTAGTCATGACTTCCCTTGCATTATCCAAATTTGCAACCAATTCAACATAAACCTCTATTGCCGTTCCAGGGGCTTGTGATGCCGCATAAGCAAGAGCACTTATGCTTTCATCATTCTTAATCGGGACTAACACATTTTTCCCAGTCACCGGGTATTTCATCTCCATTTTTAACATATAAGAGTTGCGATCACAACCAATTACATCATAGACTTTGCTAACAAACACCTCAAAAGTCGTATTTTGACGATGGATAAACATCACTGTATTTAATCATCCATTATACCCAACATCGGATCCAGTATAACTTACTTCCCCACCCCAATACACTATAACGGGATAATGATCCATATTCTGCAAGTACAAACATATTTTTCATTTTATTTCACGTACACTTAATTGTTGAATGTGAGTAAGGGAATTGTAAATTTGAATACAAGAATTTGTGATATTAAGGTATTACAACACTTATTAGAAAGTTCATTTCACCCCTAGTAGCTAAAAATACCATGAATATATACAAAAACCATTAAACTAACCCTACAAACTAATAAACTTTCATTGAAGCATTTCATCAAACACTTTATATGCATACAAAACAAATCCTAAAATTCAACTACAAATGTGTAAAACGTAAGCTTAAATCATGAAAACAATAGAATGTAACAAACAATTAACGTTTTTATAACTTCAATTCAAACAATAATGAACAAAGAAAACAATTTGCATATTGAACAAAAATTAGGGTTTTATTCATACCTTAAATGAGGATGAAAATGAACTAGTACACAAGGAGAAGATGGAAATGTAGTTCATTAGCTTAGTTCAATGAGAGGAATTGTAAATTTGAAGTAAATGAGAGTGAAGAATTTTATTTTTTTTAAGCAAAACCGGCAGCAAGATAATGGAAGAAAATGGAATGGAATGGAATGAACTCACGACATTCTGGCTGTTTTGTACTGCTACCAAACCGCCACTTGAAGTGGCGGTTTACTTAACATACTGTTTTTTTTTTTAAAAAAAAAAATTCCCATTACCAAGCCGCCATTTCAGATGGCGTTTTACTCCAGATGCCTGAATAAAACCGCTACTTCATGTAGCGGTTATATTAAAAAAAAATAATAAATTTCTCAAAGCTATCCTACGTGGACGGTAATGTGGGAATTAGTTTTGCATTTCAAGCAAATTGGGAAATACTTTATAAAATTGCATTATTTAGGGAAATGATTCATCAAATTTACATGTTGGATTTCGTTTTATTGTTTTTTTTACGTCTACTGAATTATTTGTTCATATTGTGTGAAATTAGTTTTGGCATAAGCTCAAATAATCCGGGTACCCGTTGAACCCAATCCGATTTATTTGGATAAACGGATAAATCGGATTGGAACACGGACCGTTAAAATAGGTACCTGACTAACCGAATACCCGAAATATCGGGTACCCGATTATGAACACCATAGTGATAACAGAGGGATGATTGAAATTTGGTTGGCTGTAATTTGTAAAATAATAAGTTTATGGGCTAGGACCACAATTGTAGTAGGAATTGGATGGGCCACAATTTAAGGTTTTTGTGGACTTCTAAAATAAATAAGTTTAGCCCAAAAGGCCAACTTATTGTGAGCTTAGTGAAATGAGAAGAAAATTTAGCCGTTGGCCCTCTGTTATATGAGATTGTTTTACCGTGAGCCTAGTCCATATGAATGTTCATTATGCTTAAATTTTTTATTATTGAGTTATTTAACTCAAGTATGAAGCACGTCTCACGGTGAGACCGTCTCATACAATAATTTAAAATAGATTTGACTTTCCACTATTTCTCATGATATATATGCAGGCTCGACCCGATAACTGGAGCCTCATGAGCAATGGCTCAATGCAGCAATTTTTAGAGGCCCAAGTTTCTTATAAGTGTATAACTATTCTTTGAAACTCATACGAAAAAACACACTTTCAAATTTTTCAGGCCCCAAACTCGCTTTTTCAGACGCGATTTTAATTTTCTTCTCAAAATTCTTTTCCCTTCCCAACACAAACATGCGCTCCATCTTCCTAAGACCACTCAACTACGTCCTCATCCTATGCAATTGATTCTCTTATATATGTGATTTTTCACTTTCTTTTTCATTGCGTGAGTTATTGTATGGTCCATAACTATCGCGGTATTTATCATCGGAGTTCGAAATAGTGATTTCATTGCACGAAATGACTTATGTCCTATATTGAATTTTTCGCTCAAGGCTCTTAAAGTGTTTAAAATGGCTCTCAGATTTTGTATCTATGCTAGGCTTGAAAGTTGCAATAGTTGGACTTGAATGAGAATTAGATTTTCTCTTAATTAGAGAATACGTACCACTTTTTAAGAAAATTGTTGTGTTCGAACCTCACCTAGGCTCTTCCCTTCTCCTAGCATACCCTATTATAAAAAAAGTGTGCATCTAATGTTAAAGGATTAATGAAAAGTTCCTTTAGAGTTAAGTTCTTGCCTTTTGTGAGAGTTTTTCTTTCTTTTCTTGAAATATTTGTTCTTTTTTTAAAGATTTTTTCTCCATTCTGATTTGAGTATGAAAAACAATTGCCTATTTGTAATACAAAGGAGATCTCTTATCACAACCTTTTTCTGGAAGTTGGAAACTATGAACGTAAAAGGGCCACCATTAGATTATCAACATCTAGTCAGATGGGGAGGTTGAATGGGCAGAGGATGATGACATAGTCAAACCTACATTTGTGCATGGGGTAGCAAGCGTTACCCCTATTTTCGAAAAAAAAATTACATACTTTGATAAAAATAAAAGAAAAATTATTTTTTTAGATAAAAGGAGACTACTTTTTCATTTCATTCAGAATAATTGATTGGATGAAAGAAGGATAATTTTTCATCCATATCATACAATATCTAAAATCAAGAGACATGCGGGCAAGTATAGACTGCAGTAGTCGAGTCTTAGGGTGTAACCTCTGAGAGTCGGATGGTATTAATGTGACTATGTGTTATATGTGTGATGTGTAACGTGTTTATGTGCTAAGGAAATCTTGAAGTTTCCTTACGAGTTGTGAATCCTCTTTTAGTAAGAGTCATGCCGAAGGCCAAGAGTTAAGTCTAGATTATTAAATTTGGACTTCGAAGTTTGGTGAAAAGAGTTTCAAAGGATATTAAGGTTAAGTTGGGAATTTTTTGTTTGAATGTTGATTTGTGGATCTAATTGATCTTATGTAAAATTTTGTGTGATTGTTTATATGTCATGTATAAAAAAAAATTGTTTTTAAAAGTGTTTAAAATTTCAACTTGAAATGTATATATTCGAGTCAAGTATTCTTGAAATTGTTTTACAAAAGATATTATATATACTAGGATAACTGGCACAAGGAGTTAAGGACCAAGCTTGTCGAGAATTGCGATGATTTTGTGCAAGAATGATTCGAAGCGAAGAGTTCAAAAGAAGCCTTTTGGGAATATTGAAAGTTATGAGTTAATTATGTGTAAAATGGAAATCAATCAAGAAATAAAGAACGTAGAAAAAGTATTTGTGACATGCTCTATTTAATAATATTTGGATGAGAAATTTCAATTAAGGGAACTTGCGAAAAAGGAAGAAGGGTTGATATGAATACGAATGTCGTAAAGTGTATATTGTGGCAAGCCTATTGAGTGCTTTATACATATTGAGGTAAATGTAAATTTATGATGGTGAATATTCTAAATGATTTACGACGTTGAAGAGATAACTTTGAGAATTAAAAAGTTTGTATGGTTCAAATTATGTCAACCCTTATTTATGGTTAATATGAGTTGAAGTTCATAAGTCAAATAAGAATCAATTAAAGTTATGGAAGCCTAGTATTACATCTATGGAGAAATTTGAAGTTAAATTGTAGTTTTAGAAGCTAATTATATTGAAGCTATTTGTATTAATGGTGAACCGGATGATCAGAATAAAGGTTAAGAATTGTATGAAATTGAATGTCAAGAGTATGGAAGTTATTTGGGAAAGATGTGTTTGAAACTTAAAGTTTAAGGGTCATGTATTAAAGGTGGATATGAACGTGTTGTGAGAGAAAGTTAAACAATAACAATTGAGTTATAAGTTATTAAAGGTTGAAAATTGAAAGTAATCCAGGAAATTTATAATTTGAGGTTCAAGATACTTGATTATGAGAAATGAAATGTGTGATTTAAAGTGATACTTTCGAAGTATATCAGGGGTTATAAGAGTTCCTAAGTGAAGATTTGTTGTCATTTGGGAAAATCAAGTAAATTAGGGAATCAGTTTTTCAAATAGCAGATACAAAATGGTTGAATAATTGATTTAAAACAAGAAAAGGTTTGTTAAAAAGTATTCGAGTATAATGTAAGAGTTGATGCGGAGATTTAGAAGTTAAATTTTAAGGTTGTATTAAAGTTGGCAAATATTTAAAGTTATGAAATGTACGATTGAAAATAAGTGTCCAAGTTAGAGGATGAAATTACTTTATATTATAATAATATGAATAAATTATTTTACTTGTTATCAATTTCAAGAAAAAGATTGTTTTATAAAGAATATATTGTATAGATAAATATTTTGAAGTTAAAATAATAAAGTTAGTTAACATTTGGTTAAGTTGTATTTAATTTGGTGTTCAAGTAAATTAACTGAAACTTATTTAGTAAGTTAGTTTGACTAAAAAACAGATTTGATTTTGAAAATATAATTTTGAATAGCCTTTATTCGGAGGGAAACTCTAACAAATTTTCCATAAAATATAAAACATCTTTGTTTAAAATTTAAAAATTTTGCTAACGTTGTTTTGAGTCATGAGTATTAGTTTAAGTATTGCCTAAAAGATTTTTATTCACAAAAACTACCCGACAGGATAAAAATAAACTTGAGTAATATGAATATATTAACTATGTGTTCAACAAATATTTTACCCACGATTACTAAGGGTAACGCAATCGAGTAAGTCCCTAAAGTTGGGGAGAATGAGTTTAATAGGTATTCTGAAGTGCAGAGTAATTTCGAGGACGAAATTATTTTAAGTTGGGGAGAATAAAATAGCCTAAAATTACCCACTGTAAATGGATTATTTAATCTTAAGCGTAATATTTTATTTTAACTGAGTAAATTATTTTATCACCTTTGGGTATCAGTCTAATTAGAATTTGAGATCTAAGTAAGTTATATGATGGAACTTAGGTTAAAAAAAACAGATGAAAGATAATTATGTGTCAAAATAACACACAGCCCCTTAGGTGGCTCCTTATTTGAGTTAAGAGTCATCAAACTCTTGACTCATCATCACCATCACCTCATCTTTCAGGATTGAAAATCCTGTACCAATTCACAAAAACTCAATCATTTATAATCTTCACTACTTGTGAAATAAATCTGAATTTGAGTTTATCCCTTACAAAATCCATAATAAATTAAGGTTATGTTATGAAAATCAATCTCTTTTCCATCCCCATTTTCGAATCCCTTTTACAATTATGAGAATTCAATTTACTTCTATTTTCTGTCATCAATTGAAAGATTTTCTTTGAGTTATTAATGGAACTTAAGATAAAGGTTTTGATTGAAGTGTAACTTGGGATTCATCATTCAAGTAATCAAACGTTAGGGTTCTTGTTGATTTAAATGGGGGATTTTGTGACTCAAATTAAAGTTCAAGATTGAAAGTTTGAAGGCCCTTCAATGGTGATCGAGGTAATTCACAAACTAATCTTTTTAAGCCTAAATTGAATGTTTTAAAGTAGTTTTAAGTTCTTAAATGATTGTTGATTCATGTTCAAAGTTGTGAGTAAGTTCAGTTTATTTGAGCGAGTTCTTTCGAATCTATTTGGCTATTTTTAAGACAGTTAGAGTCATTTTAGGGTTCTGATTCCTATGAGATTTGTAGAGCTTTAAGTTACGGTGGCATGAGCACTTGAATCGCCCCAAAATGAGTTCATATGAGAGAGTTATCTCCCAAATACTAACAGGCTGTCATGAAAATCGAGAATAAGCTTTCTTTTTTACCATTTTCGGGAAAGTTTGATTGTTTCTGGGTTTTAGTGTCTTCCTAAGAATTATAGAGCTCTGAGTTGCGGTCATGTGGGCACTTGAATCGCCCCAAAATGAGTTCGTATGAGAGAGAGTTATGCCCAAAATACTAACAGGGTGTTTTGAAAATCCAAAAATGGCATTTTCGGTTTACTTGTTCATAATTAAAGTTGGGATTCAAATTGTGTACTCCTTTTATCAAGTGTTTATGGTTATTATTTATCCTTCAATTGTGTTTTATTAATTGGTATTGTTGAGTTACAAGTTCTTATTTGATTAATATGAGTATTTCGTTCTAGAATCAAATTTGGGAACATAAGTATCAATTGGGTATTAGATTAGTTTATATTATTTGTGTAATACCCCAGATTTAGCTTGAAAAAGGATTGATAGATTACTCATACCAACAAGGTGCATGTTCTTTTCTAGGGAGCCCATTTGCTAAGAACTCCACAGTTAAGCTTGCTTGGTGGGGAGCAATCTTAGGATGGGTGACCTCCTGGGAAGTTTTCCCGGGTGCGCGCGAGTGAGGCCAAAGTGCGCTGGAAAGACTTGTGTTGGTTTGTGGGGCCAGTCTACAGTCTCCATGAGTAGTCACCAGCGGTCCGAAGGGGCCAGTGTGTTACAAATGGTATCAGAGCAACCTTGCGACCGTGGCTGATAGTATTCAGTGCACCTAGCGGGGGAAAAGATCCTGAAGTTACGGTCCAACGAGGACGTTGTATTCTTAAGTGTGGGTGAGTGTAATACCCCAGATTTAGCTTGAAAAAGGATTGATATATTACTCATACCAACAAGGTGCATCTTCTTTTCTAGGGAGCCCATTTGCTAAGAACTCCACAGTTAAGCGTGCTTGGTGGGGAGCAATCTTAGGATGGGTGACCTCCTGGAAAGTTTTCCCGGGTGCACGCGAGTGAGGCCAAAGTGCGCTGGAAAGACTTGTGTTGTTTTGTGAGGCCGGGGGCCGGGGTGTTACAATTTGGGTATGATATAAGTTGGGTATTAGGGATTTAAGATTGGTGTAAAATTAGTTAAACTCCATTGATAGTAACTCAACTCAAGCTTTTACATGTTGATGGTTGATGATGAATTGATTGATATTTTAATTATTGATTGTTATTCATAGCATAGAAAGGTAACCTACAAACATCTAATATCTTTTTAAAGCTAATTTAAGTATTTTTATGTTCAATTGATGATGGAAAAAATATTGGTTTGATAGCTTTATTTATGTAATAATATTATCGGTATAATAAAATGATTTTCATAAAAATTAATCATGTTATAAAATTATATTTGATTAAAAAGTAGTTAATATTGTATTTATTTAAAGAGATTACAAAAGCATGTTTTGTATTTTATTTACTTATAAGATATGAGTCTTGAAATATCGTATATGAAAATGAGTTATTATTATTGATTTTAAAGAAAATCAAGTAATTTATTGATTCGTTTTATATTGAAATGTTCGACATTGAAAAATGTCCGATTTTGGGAATCGGCAACGGATATTTGTATCCGGATTATTGTTAAATCCTATAGGTTGATAATAGGTAATGGTTATTCAGATGGGTCTCGAGCCCCCGATCCCGTTTCGTTCTTGCAAGAACCGTATTTTCGGTATGACGATCACCGGTGTTCTCGAAATTTAGATCAAGCCTACTTCCTGACGGTCCATATATTCCCACGTTTTAAAGTGTTATTATATTATTGATTTAATATGAATTTTGAATAAATACGTTTGATATATAAAGTTTTGTTTGTTTCGCAAATGAAATCATATGGTTCATTTGCAGTATTTTTTCGCTATTGAATAGCGCATTTTGATTTTCGTTATTAACTTGTAAAGTTATATTCGTGTTTTGATTCACTATGAACCAAAGGTTCTTAGTCATATTTATATGTCGATACCAAACGGTCTTTTAAAAGAGTTTGGGTTTTGATAAATTAATGTTTCATAAGGAGATACCAAATGAGCAAAAGATTAAATTGGAGACATTTGTTAATTACTTGTATATAGATGTAATAGTTGGTTGGATTACTCAACAATTTATTGTTGACAGTCGTTTATGGGGCCTATCCCTTTCGGGGATAGATCCATTTTCAGGTTAGCTCTGCTGTGGAGACGATGCACACTTGTATTATGTGTTACGTGCCAGGCGATGACTTTTTTTTGAAAATCATAATGTAAATTAGATATTTGTAAATTAAATTGTAATAACTT